>NW_027470360.1:0-39138 GCF_051020765.1 Lasioglossum baleicum
CGCTGTATCGAGAGTATATTATTTTCTTCTGTAGCATAAATTAGTATACGTTTTAGGGACGAGCACATGGTTTCATGTATGAAATAGATGATCGACGGTCAAAACGATCGAGAACAGTACAACCCTTTGAGAGGAACGAACGGCTAAGTCAATTGCTTCGCCTATCCTGAGATTCCGTGAGGCAAATCAGATGTTCCGGGAGTAAATCCGCAGAACATAATTGGCAACAGACACCTTAATATACGATTAGAATATGAAAGCTGGTCGTCAAACTGTCGGTCAACATTACCAATTTGTGTATAGTCGTTAAAGTGACCGTCACTGAAATGGATACCAATTTCGTTCTCTGACCACGAAATTATACAATCGATTCAGCGGGTTAGGTTCTCCGAAGGTAAGGCCTTCGGTAAAAATTTGACTATATAGCAGTAGGGCACGTTCCACAACGGTCTGACTCTGTTCTATAATATTTATTCCATGAAATTGCATGTCTAATGCCAACACTGTACAGCGGGATAAGACGCGGACTTCTGGGTTTGATTCTTTGAATCACAGGATAGGTGAAGGTATTGACTTAACTATTCGACTGACAAAGAAGTTAGTAACGCTGTGGAACAGATTGCCTTGCGAGATTCTAACCCATGTATGGAGTTAATGTGCAAGTCGCTGAAGTGTATACCAATTCGTGCCTGTGAACACCATGATATAGTCTTGATTCAGCGGGTTAGATCTTCGGAGGGTAATGTTTTCTGTAAAACGTTTGACCTTATACCAGCTGGTATCGCCATTCTATTCTCAAGGAGGTGGTTACGTTCTCGAGCGGTGTGATCCTCGACCTTCTATAACCTACATGAAATTAAGCTGCGCGACACTAGGAGGTACACTGATTTGTTTCTCTGAACAGGTAGTTATACCCTCGATGCAGCGGGTTAGCTTCTCGGAAGGTAAGGCCTTCTGTGAAAAGTATGACTGTATAGCAATAAGTAGCGGTCCACAACGGTTTCGATCTGTAGATTAATATTCATACCATGTACTAAGGTTTCTATTGACAATACTGTAAAGCGAACGTACTCCTGGAGTACCTGGTTTGATTCTCCGAATTATAGGATAAGTGAAGCAATAGACATATACGTTCGTCTCTCAAAGAGGGTGGTTACGTCCTCCATGGGTTTCACCCTCGATATTCCAAATCGTACATGAATTTAAGTTTCCGACACTGAGTTGTATACTGATGTGTTTCCCTAAACCCGCAGCTGTACTCTCGATACGGCGGGATAGCTTCTCGATCAGTAAGGCATTCGGTTAAACGTTTGACTTTATAGCAATTAGTAACGTTCTCACACGGTGTGACACAATTATTTAACATTCTCTCTGCGAATTAAAGTATCTATTGGCAATATTGTTCCGCCGATTTTCTCCCGGAATACCTGATTTGGCTATCGGTATCACAGTGATGGGTGAACGTATTGACTTAGCAGTTCGACTCTCAAAGAAGGATTAAACGATCACGAACTGTTTGACGCTCAATCTTCCAATTCATATATCCAAATAAGGTGTGCCTCTGCTTTAATATTTACTAATTTATTTCCGTGAGCACATAGCATGATACTCGCTGCAGCGGGTTAGGTTCTCGGACGGTAACGTAATCTGTAGAAAGAATGATCGCATACCAATTGTAAGTGCTCTCCGACGGATTGTCCTTCTACTGTAATATTCGTACCATGAATTAAGGTGTCTATTGCCTATACTTTTCAGCGGATTTACGCCTGAAATATCTTGTATGTCTCTCGAAATCAGGCGGTTGGTGATGCCAGTGACACAGCCGTTCGGCTCTGGAAGTAGTTGGTGTCATTCTCGTATGTTTATATATTCGCTATTATAATTCATAGATCTAATTAATGTGCCCGTCACTAAAATGTGTACTAGTTTGGTTGCCTGAATACGATGGCATAGTATTAGGTTGTCCCGTAAGTTTCTTCGTACCACGCTATGAGTGACTCTAAGTGGCTATGTTCATATAAACGTGCAGGCTTATCTCTTTGCTGTTTATGGCATCGGCTTCCGTCGCCCCAGAGCTCTTTCACAGTGCGTTTCATTGGTGGGGATGCCTCTTTCAAATTTTTTCTGCGCCGTTCTGAATGGAGAGCCAAAAGATGCATTTGCGGCATATTATGGTTCACTGCTGTAGAAAAGGCAATAGTGCAAAGGACACTACAGACGAGATTCTCACCGTTTACGGGAATGGTACTACCACTATTAGGACTGTCCAAAATTGGTTTAAGAAATTTAGAGGTGGAAATTTCGAGTTGAACGATGAAGACCGCAGCGGCCGCCCAGCATCAACTGATACGGGCATTATCAAGACTGTGCTCACTGAAAATCGAAGATACGGTATGCGTGAGATAGTGGATGCCACTTATATTCCCAAAACAATGGTACATATGCAGTTGATTAAAATGGGATATGCAAATCAATATGAAGTTTTGGTTCCATACCTATTGAAAGAGACCGGCCTTATGAACCGCGACTCTACGTGCAATTTGCTTCTCCAGCGACACTTGGATACAACACACGGGACTAGGATTTTCGACCAAAATGTGCATCGAAAACGCACTTGGTCCAATGGAAATAGACCTTCAACTGTTGCGAAGGCTGCACTTGATCCGAAGGAAGTTCCTCTGTGCATTTGGTCGGACGGGAAAGGTGTAGTGTACTACGAGCTCCTTCCTCAAGGTGATACGATCAATGCTGCAATTATTGAAATCAACTGGATCAACTGAAATCGGCCATAGCAGAAAAACGGCTAGAGGTGGCGAACCGACGAGGCATCGTTTTCCATCGCGACAACGCAAGACCGTATGATGTGTAAGCCGTAAGGCAAAAATTATTGCAGTTTGGTTGGGACGTTCTACCTCATCCTCCATACTCCCGAGAACTTGCACCATCCGATTACTACTTGTTCCTTTCATTAATAAATTCTCTCCGTGGTAAATCTTTCAAATCCATAAGCGAAATACAAACGCACCTAGATGAATATTTTACATGTAAGCTGCAACCATTTCGGAAAGAGGGCATAATGTGGCTTCCTGAGAGATGGAAGAAGGTTACAAAACAGAACGGGTAATATATAAAACAATAAATCCATCTTAAATGTAATATATCGTGTATTCATTTCGCATAAAGAAAAACGTAGGAACTTATAGGACACCCTAATATTTATACAGCGGGTCATATTGGCGGAAGGGACGGTATTCGGAGAAAAAAATGACTCTATATGAATAGATCACGTTCTAATACGATTTCACTCTTTACCGTCACATCTATAGGCTGAAGTAGGACATCTCATGTCAATGCAGTACGTCGGATTTACTCCCGGTGTACGTGGTTTGACTCTCGGAACAACATGATAGTTGAAGTTGTTGGCTTAGCCATTCCAGTCTCAAACACGTTGGTAACGATCTCGAACGGTTTGACACTCGATCTTCTAAGTCGTACATAAAACTAAGCTGACCCTGACAAATATGTGTACCAATTTTTATCTTTGGACGCGAAGTTTTACACTTGGTACAGCGAGTTAGGTTCTCGGTGAGCTAGGTCTTCTGAAAAAAGATTAACTTTATGCCAATTTGTAACGGTCTCAAACGGATTGACGCTCTGCTTTAATATCCGAACCGTGAAATACGACATCTATTGTCTATAATATTGTGCGAACATAGTCCAAAAACATCTGGTATGACTCTCGGATCCATAGGATAGGTGAAGCTATTGACTTAGCTGAGCGACTTTCGAAAAGGGTGGTAACATCCTCTATGGGTTTGACCCTCGATTTTCTAATTCGTACATGAAATTAAGGTGCCCGTCTATTAAAGGCCTACTAATTCCTTTCGCCAAACACGAAGTTGTACTCTCGATACAGCTGGTTTGCTTCTCAACGGTAAGGTCTTCCTTGAAAAGATTGACCTCATACCAATAGGTAGCGTTCTACAATGGTTTGTCTCCAGTTTTGTTATTCATACCATGAATTAAGGTGTCTATTGCCCATACTGCAAATCCCTTTTACTTCCGGAATGCCTGGTTTGTCTCTAGGAATCACCTGGCAGATGAAGCTATTGACCTAGCCATTTGACCCACAAAGGGAGTTGTGCGGTTTTCAAACGGATTGACACTCCATCTTCTCTTTCACACATGGAATTCAGGAACCTGTCACTAAAATGTATGCTAATTTGCATCTCCGAACGCGAAGTTCTACTCTCGATACAGTAGGTTAGGTTCTTGGAAGATAAGGTGTTCGGTCAAAATGCTGATCTTGTACCAGTCCGAAACATTCTCAAACAGATTTACTATCGACAATAATATTCTAACCGTGAATTAAGGCATCTAATGCCCTTCCTACTCAGCGGATTTACAACCGGATTACCCTGTTTGACTCTCGGAATGACAGGACAGGTGAAGCTGTTTATATTGCCGTTCTACTCCCAGAGAAGGTGAAATCGTTACGAAACGGCTTCACCCTCGGTCTTGTAATTCATATATGAAATCAACGTGCTTGTCACTAAAATGTATGTTAACTTGTTCCTTTGATCACACTGCTATACTCTCGATACAGCAAGATAGGTATTCGGAGGGTAAGGTCTTCGGTCAAGCGTATGACTGTATAAAAATTAGTAACGTCATCCAACGTTTTGACATTTGATCTTCTTATTCATACATGTAATTATGGTGCTCCCACTAAAATAAATAGTTTCTTGAGTCACTGAACACGAAGTTGTTCTCTCCATACGGCGGGTTAGTATCTCGGAGGGTAAGGTCTTCGGTAAAGGGTGTTACGTTATAACAATTGGTAACGGTCTCAATCGGTTTGACGCTCTACTTTAATATTCACACCATGAATTAAGGCGTCTATTGCCAAAACTGTTAAAGGGGATTTATTCCAGGAATACCTGGATTGACTTTGGGAATCACAGGATAGTTGAAGCTATTGACTTAGCCGTTCGACTCTCACAGGAGCTGGAAAAGTTTACGAGATGCATGACCCTCGACCAACTAATTCATGTATGGAATTAAGGTGCCTCGCAGAAATGTATACTAGTTCGTACCTATGAACTCGGCTTTATATTCTCGATACAGCGGGTTAGTTTTTCGGAGGTGAAGGCATTGTATAAGAAGTTTGACCCTACACGAATAGGTAATGTTCTACGACGGCATGACGGCCTGCTTTAATATTCAAACCGTGAATAGAGGTGTCTATTACCAATACTGATCAGCGGTTTTACTCCCGGAATACATGGCTCGACACTAGGAACCGCAGGATAGGTGAAGCCATTGTCATAGGCGTTCGATCCTCGAAGAAAGTGGCAACGTTCTGGAACGGTTTGACCGTCGACCTTTAAGTTCGTACATGAAATTTAATTGCCCGTAGCTAAGATGCCCCAGTATAATACGAAGTTATACTCCCGATACAGCGGTTTAATTTTACGACGGAACGGCCTTGTGTGAAATGTTTGACTCTGTACCAACAGGTAACGTGCTACGACGGTTTGAATGTGTACTATAATATTTATACCATGAAATAGCGTGTCTAATGCTCATACTGAGCTGCAGATTTTCAACCGGCATACCTTGTTTGACTTTCGGAAGCGCAGAATAGGTGTCGTCATTGACTTAGCCGTTCGTTTCATAAATAAGGTGGGGTCGTTCACTAACGGCTTGGCTATCGATCAATCTATTCGCACATGAAAATAAGGTGTGGGTCTGCTAAAATGTCTACTAATTTGTTTCTGTAAGCGCAAAGCATGACACTCACTGCAGCGGATTAGGTTGAAGGAAGGTAATGTATACCTATGTATACCAAAGAGTGAGTCTCTACCAACTGGTACTGTTCTCCAACAGATTGATATTTGTACTATAATATTCATACACTGGACGAATGTGTCTATTGCCAATACTGTTCAGCGGACTTATTCAAGTAATACCAAGCTTCACTCTCGGAAAGGATAGGATAGCATCACAGGGTATGTGAAGCTATTGACTTAAAGGTTGGCCTCTCAAGGAAGATGGCAACGTTCTCAAATGCTTTGAAGATCGATATCAGTATTTATACACAATCATGCATTGTCCGCCCGCTGTAATGTCTAGTAATTGGTTTCCGTGAATATTAAGCAGGCCACACGCTAAGCGTGTAGAGTTCTCGGACGGTAGGGTGTTCAGTAATGCGTTTGACGTTATACCAAATGGCAATGCTCACAATCAGCTTGAAGTTTTACTTTTTTATTCAAACCGTGAATTCAGATGTCTTCTGGCAATAATGTTCAGCGGATTTACTCCAGCAAAGCCTGGTTTGATTCTCTGAATCGCGGGGTAAGTGATACTACTGACTTTGCCGTTCGTACCTTACAGAAGGTGGTAACGTTCTAGCACGGTTTGCCCTCGGTGTTCCTTATATGCATGAGAATAATATGTCCGCCTGCAAGAATGTCTTCTAATTCGAAAACGTGAAAACCAAGGAACACTGACGCTGCAGCGGGTTGGGTTCTTGGTAGGTAAGGATTTTGGTAATACGTTTGACTTTATTCCATCTTGTAATTTTCTCAAACGGTTTCACGTCCTACTTTAATATTCTATACGCGAATTAAGATGTCCTATGCCAATACTGTACAGCGGATTGACTTCCGGAATACCTGGTTTCGCTATCGGAAGAACAGGATACGTGACGCTACTGACCTAGCCTTTCGGCTGTCAAAAAAGGTGGGGTAGTTCTCGATACGGTTTGAATCTCGATTATTCTATTCGCGCAGGATAATAAGGTGTTCGTCTGCTAAAATGTAAACGATATTGTGTCCGTGAGCACTAAGCATGACAATCGCTAACGGGGGTTATGTTCCAGGAAGGTAATGTATTCGGTAAAGGGAATGACTCTATACTAATTGCTAATGCTTTCCGACGGATTGTTCTTCTACTGTAATATTCGTGACGTGAGTTATAGTCTCTATTGCCAATGCTGTTCTGCGTGTTTACTCCTGGAATGACTTGTTTGACTCTCGGAATAACTGGGTAGGTGAAGCTATTAACTTATCCGTTCGACTCTCAAAAAGGGTAGTAACGTTCTCGAACGACTTGACTCTCGATTTTGATATTTATACATAAGCATGTGGTGTAGGTCCCCAAAAATGACTACCAATTTATTTCTGTTTACATTAAGCAGGACACACGATCCAGCAGGATTGGACTACGATGGTAAGGTATTCAAACAAGGAATGATTCTATACGAATTGGTAATGTTCTCCAACGGTTTGACTCCCTACACTGATATTAATGCCGTGATGTAAGCTATCTATTGCCAATACTGTTCAGCGCATGTACTGTTGCAGTACCTGATTTGCCTATCGGAATCCGAGGAGAGGTGCTGTAATTGACTTAAGTGTGCGACTTCCAAAGAAGGTGATAACGATCTCGAACGGTTTGACACTCGATCTTCTAATTCATACATGATGTAATGGCGATCGTCACTGAAGTGTATACTAATTTGCTTCTCTGAACCCAAAGTCATTCTCCCGAAACAGCGGGTTTGTTTCCCGGATGGTTAGGCCTTCGGTGAATCGTTAGACTCGATACCAGTAGGTAACGTGACACAACTGTGTGACACTGTACTTTAATATTCCTACCGTGAATTAAGGTATCTATTGCCAATATCACATAGCGGATTTACTCCTGGAATGCCAGGCTTGACCCTCGGAATCACAAGTATATGTGCAGAAATGGACTTAGCCGTCGGACTCTCGATGAAGCTGGTAACGTTCTCGAACGTCTTGACGCTAGTGATTCTTATTGCTACATGAAAGTATCGGATTTGTCTGATAAAGTTTCTACTAATTCAATCCTATGAATCCAAAACGAGACACAAGATTACGGCGGCTTGCGTTCTCGGAATGTATGGTACAGGTTAAAAAGAATGACTTTATACTAATTGGGAATGTTCTCCAACGGTTTGACTCCCAACCATAATATTTATGCCGAGAATTATTTTATCCATTTCCAATACTGTTCAGCGCATTCACGCCTAAACTACATGGTCTGACTCTCGCAATCACTGGATAGAAGAATCTGTTGTCTTTGATCTGGGGCTTTAAAGGAAGGTGGAATCGTTCTGCATCGGTATGACTGTCGGCTTTGGTGTTCATACATGATAAAAAGCTGCTCGTCTGCTGAAAATTCTACTAATTGGTTTCCGCGGGCACTATGCATGATATTCTATATAGCGGGTGACGTTCTAGGAAGGTAAAATATTCGGTAAATGATTGGACTATATACATATGGGATATGTTCCCCAACGGATTGATTCTCTAGTTTAATATTCAAACCGTTGATTAAGGTGCCAATTTCCAATACTGTTCAGCGGACTTACTCCTGGAATTGCATTCTTGACTCTCGGAACCACGACTGCAGGTGAAGGTGTTGACATAGCTGTTCGTCTCTCAGAGAATGTAGTAATGACCACGAACGGTTTGACTCCCGATCTCCGTCTTCATACTGAAATTATGGTCCCCGTCACTAAAATGGTTCTAATGCGTTTCCCTGAACACGTAGGTCGATAGGGCGGATTGGCTTCTCAGACGGTAAGGCATCCAGTAAAACTTTTGACTTTATAGCAATTAGTAACGTTTTCAAACGGGGTGAGACTGTATTTTAATATTCAACCCGTGGAGTAAAGTGTCTATTTCCAATACTGTTCTGCGCATTTACCCCAGGAATACCTGGTAAGTCTCGCGGAATAGCAGGATAGGTGGTTCTGATGATTTAGCTTTGTAACTCTCAAAGAACAGGGTATCTTTCTGGTTAGGATTGACCATCGTTCTTGTTATTAATACACAAAACTATGGTGCCCATTACTCGAATGTATACCAATATGCTTCCCTGAACATGAAGTTGTACTCTCGATACAGCGGGATACGTTCTTGGAGGGTAACTTATTCTGTAAAAAGAATGACATCATAACAATGGGTAATGTTCTCTAACGATTTGACTCCCTTCTTTAGTGCTCATGCCGACAATTCACGTGTCAATTTCCATTGCTGTACAGCGGATGTACTCCTAGTATTCCTGGTTTCATGTACTCTTGCGATGCCAGCTATTGCTCTCGGACATACAGGATAGGTGAAGCTATTGCCATGCATGTGCGATTCTCTATGAAATTGGTTACGTTCTGGAAGGGTTAGCCTCGCGATGCTCTAATTCATACATTAAATTAATGGTCCCGACACTAATATGAATACTAATTTGTTTCTTTTAACTCGAAGCATCACACTCCCTGCTGCCAGTTATGTTCTCGGAAGGTAAGGTAATCTGTAAAAGGAATGACTTTATACCAACCTGTAATGTTCACCGGCAGTTTGACTCTCTACTTCAATATTCACACGATGAACTAACGTTTCCGTCGCCAATACTTCTCAGCGGATTTTCTCCTGGAATTCCAGGCTTGACGATTAGAATCACAACTACGGTTCAAACTGTTGACTCTGCCGTTCGACTCTGAAAGAAGGTGGTAACGTACTACAGCGGTTTGACACTGTAGTTTAGTATCTATGCCGTGAAATAGGATGTCTAATGCCAATACTTTGCTGCGGATTTACTCCGGTATACATGGTTTTACAGTCGGTATCACAGGATGGGTGACGCGATTGACATAGCAATTCGACTCTCAAAGAAGGTGGTTACGTTTACGAGCGGTCTGACTCTCGATTTTGTTAGTCTTATTTAAAAGAAGGGTGTCCGTCTGCTGAAATGTCTGCTAATTTGCTTCCACGAGCACTACTAAGTAAGACACTGTCTACAGCGGGTTATGATTTAGGAAGTTAAGGACTCCGGCATAGGTTTCACACTGTACCAATGGGTTCCGTTCTCCAAGGGTTTGACATGCTATTCTAATACTCATACCGCGAACTAACGTGTCCATCGGCTATACTGCACTGTGGATTGACTCCTGGAATACCTGGTCTGACACTCGGTATCACAGGACAGGTGAAGCTATTGATTTAGCCGTTCGTCTTTCTAAGGAGGTGGAAACGTTCTTAGACGATTAGGCACTCGGCCTTCTGATTCATACATGATATGAAGGTGCCTATCACTGAAACGTGCACCCATTTGTTTCTGCGAACACGAAGTTGTACCCTTGACTCAGCGGGAGTGGTGCGCGCAAGGTACGGTCTTGGATAAAGCGTTTGGCTTTATACCAATTGCTAACGATCACAAAGGGTGTGAAACAATATTTTAACATTCAAAGGGTGAACGAAGGTATATATTCCCATCACTGTTCATCGGATTTACTCCCGGAATACCTGGTTTCAGTCTCGGAATCTCAGAATAGGTGAAGCTATACACAGAGCCGTTTGTCTGTCGCAGAAGGTGCCAATGTTCCCGAGCGGTTTGACACTCGATCTTCGAGTTCGTACAAGAAAGTAAGGTTCGCTTCATTAAAACGTATACTAATTTGTTTCTCCGAACACGAAGATATACCCTCCCAACGACGAGTTTGCTTCTCCGAAAGTAATACCATCGTTAAGGTGTTTGATTTTATAGCAATTGGCATTGCTTTCAAACGGTTTGACGTTCTACCTTTTTATCCAAACCATAAATTATGGTGCCTATTGGCAACACTAGTCAGCGTATTTTTTCCAGCTATACCTGGTGTGACTCTTCGAATAACTGGATATGTGCAGCTATTGTCTCAGACGATCGACCCCCAATATACGGGGTAATGTTCTCGAAGGGATTGACACTCGACCTTCTAATTCATACATGATATTAAGGTGCGAGTACCTCATATTAATACTAATTTTCGTCTCTGAACACGTCGTTATACTCTCGATACAGCGGGTTATGGTTTCGGAGGGTAAGGCCTTGTGTAAAGCGTTTGACTCTTTACCATTTGCTAGCTTTCTCAAACGAATTCAAACACTACTTTAATATCCAAACCGTGAATTAAGCTGTCTATTGCCAATAATGCGCAGCGCATTTACTTCCAGAATACCTGGGTTGACGATCGGAATGACAGAATCGATGAAGGTCCTGACTTATATGCGGGACTCTCAAAATGGTGATAACGTTCCCGAACGGATTTCCTCGCGATTTCCTTATTCATCCATGAGATTAAGATGCCAGTCATTAAAATGAATGCAAATTTTCTTCTATGAACACGTAGTTATACTATCGATACACCTGGTTTGGTTCTCGAATGGTAAGGCCTTTGGAAAAAATTTGATACAGTAGCAACATGTAATGTTCTACAAAAATTTAACGCTCTACATTAATACTTATACCATGAATCAACGTGTCCACTTGTGATATTGCACTGAGAATTGACATCCAAAATACCGTGGCCTCACACTCGGAACCGCATCATAGTTATAACTATTAACTAATCCGCTCGACTCTCAAAGAAGTTGATAACGTGCTCGAAAGGATTGACATACGATCTTCTATTTCATTAGTGAAATTATGGTGCGGTCACCGAAATGTATAATTATTTCTTTCCCTAACCACGAAGTCATACTCACGATACAGCGGCTTAACTTCTGGGAAGGTAAGACATTCGGTTAAAGGTTTGGCAATGCAGCAATAGGTAACGTTCTCAGCCTGCTTGACAATCTATCTTAATATTCAAATCGTGAATTAGGGTCCCTAATGGCAATACCGTTCAGAGTATTTACTCCAGCAATGCGTGGTTTGACTCTCTGAATGAAATGACAGGTGATGCTCTTGGAATAGACGTTCGACTCTATAAGAAGGTGGTAACGTTCTTAAACGGTTAGGCACTCGATCTTCTAATTCATACACGAAGTAAAGGTGCCTGTCACTGATATCAATGACAATTTGATTCGCAGAACCCGAAGATATACTCGAGATGACGCGGGCGAGGTTCACGGAAGGTGTGGCGTTGTGTGAATCATTTGTACTAATTCAAACTATATGGCGCTTTTCTTTAATATTCAAACCGATAAGTAAGGTGTCTATTGTCAATACTGCTCAGCGGATTTGCTCCCGGCATATCTGGTATGACTCTCGGAATCACAGGATAGGTGAAGCTGCTGACACAGCCGTTAGACTCTAAGCGAACGTGGTAAAGCTCTGGATCCTTTCGAACCCCGATCTTCTAATTCATGCACGATATTATGGTGTCCGTCTCTAAACTGTATACTAATGCGTTTCTCCGGACACGAAGTTATTCGTTAGCAATTGGTAACGCTCTCACGCCGCTTGACGTTCAACTTAAATATTCAATCCGTGAACTATAGTGTCAATTGCCAATATTATTCTGCGGATTTATTCCGGTAATACCTGGATCGAATCTCGGAATCACAGGATAGGCGTAGCTATTGATTTAGCCGTTCGTCTCAAAGAGAAGGTGCAAACGTTCCCGAAGCGTTTGATAATCGATCTTCTAATTCCTGCATGAAACCAATGTGCTCGTCACTGAAAGCATACTAATTCGTCCCTCTGAATACGATGTTATACTCTAGATACAGCGGGTTAGTTTTTCAGATGGTAAGGCCTTCGGTAAAACGTTCGAGTTTACAGCAATCCGTAACGTTCTCAATCGAATTGACGCTCTACTTTAATATGCAAACCACGAATTAACGTGTCTGTTACCAATAATCATCAGCGGATTCACTCCAGGAATGCCTGCTTTGTTTCTCGGAATCGTAGGATAGGTGAAGCTATTGATGTAGCCGGTCGACTCCCAAACAAGGTGGCAACGTTCCCGAGCGGTTTGACACACAATCGTCTAATTCACATATAAGGTTACAGTACCTGTAACTGAAATTAAAACTAATTTGTTTCTCTGAGCACGATGTTATACACTCGATGAAGGGGTTGTGGTTCGCGGAAGGTAAGATCTTCGGTAAGACTTTTGACTTTTGTACCAATTGGTTGTTTTGTCAAACGGTGAGGCGCTGTATTTTAATCTTCAAATCGCGAATTAAGGTTTCTATTGCCAATACAGTACTGCATATCTACTCCCTCAATGCCTGGTTTGACTTTCGGAATCACAGGATATGTGATGCTAATTACTTCGCCGTAGGAATCTCAAAGAAGGTGGAAACGTTCTCGAACGCATCGACTATCGTTGTGGTCATTTGTACACGAGCATGTGGTGTCCTGCCCTAAGATGCCTAATACTCTGCTTCTGTTTACATTAAGTAGGACACTCGCTACGCCAGGATTGGACATAGGAAGGTAAGGTATTCAATTAAGGAATGACACTATACGAATTGGTAATGTTCTCCGACGGTTGTTCTCCTTACATTAATATTAATACCGCTAATTGAGGAGTTAATTGCCCATTATCATCGGCAGATTTTCTCGGATATTACCTGATTTGACCCTCGGAGTCACAGGATACGTGAAGCTATTCACCTAGCCGATCGACTCTCATAGAAGCTATTGTGATAGCTGTTCGAATCGCAAGGAAGGTAGTCACGTCCTTGTAAGCTATGACACTGGATCATCGAATTCAGACATGATATTATGGTGCGCGTCACTAAAATTTATACTAACTTGCTTCTATGGACACGAAGTTGTACTCTCGGTACAGCGGGTTAGATTCACGGTGTAAGGTCTTCGGCAAAGTGTTTGGCACTATACGAATAGGTAAAGCTATACAATGGTTTGGTGCGCTGCTATAATATTCATACCGTGAAATAAACACTCTATTGCCAATTCTGTACAGCGCAATTACTCCCGGAATATGTCGCTTAGCTCTCTGAATCGCAAGATGTATGAAGCTATTGACTTAGCCGTTTGAAACACGAAGAAGGTGATAACATTCTCGAATGGTTTGCCACTCGAGCTTCTGATTCATAAATGAAATTAAGGTTCACGTCACTGGAGTGTGTAATAATTTGATCCTTTAAACACGAAGTTATACTCTCGACGAAGCGGGCGAGGTTCGCGGAAGTTTCCGCCGTCGGAAAAACGTTTGAATGTACAAAAATTGGTAACGTTCACAAACGGTTTTACGCTCTACTTTCATATACAGACCGCCGGTTAAGGCGTCCATTATCAAGACTTTGCAGCGGATAGGCTCTCGGAATATCTGGTTTGACTTTCGGAATTTCAGTATATGTGAAGCTATTTACGTAGCCGTTCCAGTCTCAAAGGGGGCGGTAATGTTCATGATCAGACTGTGTTCCAATCTGTTAATGCATTCACAAAATTAAGGTGCCCGCCACTTAAATGACTACTAATTTGCTTCTCGGAACACGAAGTAATGCCCTCAATAAAGCGGGCTTCCCTCTTGGAAAGAATGGCCTACGGTAAAAAGTTAGACTATACACGAATGGGTATAGTTCTACAATGGCTTGACCTCCTGCTATAATATTTGAACCGTGAATGATGATACGGCAGATCGAGCAACACTACTGTACGGTCTCCGTTAATTTCATAACACATGATTTTGAACCGCAAGCAATTCTTTCTCATTTTTATATTTATATCCAATACTGCAATTTACTGTTATGGTTATTACAATTTCTTTCGAAATTGTTTGTTCTATAGTTCTATTGTTAGTTAAAAAAATTGTATTTCTGAATATAAGTGTCCTTGGAACCAGTCCAGTGCACGATTATGACATTATTTTGCTTAACTAACTGTTATTGTGTATGATTGTCTGAATACGTACCTAAGCTGCCGGAACAACACGACTGGAGTGGTCTTGCAGTCGGGTTCGGTAGATCGAAGTGGCACAATTGGATGGTCGTCGTTAATTCCTTTAAAAGCAATGTTGGACCGTATTCAGTCTTTCGCAATTCTCTGTTTATCTAGAAATACTGTAATTTACTCTTACGATATCATTAATTTCCTCTGATGTTTCCAATTTTATTTAAAATATTGTATTTCTTATTAAAAGTATATTTGGAATTAGTTAAGTTTCGATTATGATAATATTTTGCTATACTTACTGTTACTTCATACGGTTGCCTGTATTAGCACATATGCTTCCGGAAAGATGCGGTTATAGTGGCTTTGCAGTTGCGTCTGGCAGAACGGAGCGACACTACTGTATGGTCTTCTATAATATTTTTATCCTTGATATTGTACAGTAAGAATTTTTGCCAGTTTTTCATTTATTTGTACATACTGTAAGGTACTACCGCAATATTTTCAATTCTCCTAAAAAATACAATTTCGGAAATAAAAAATTAGAGGGTTTGAATAAAACCGGAAATATCATAACAATAGATCACAGAATGTACTAATAGGTAGTGAACTTCGAACGAATGCACACGGTACAATATCAAGGTCAAAGAAATTATCAAAGCCCATACAGCACTGTCGTTTCGATATTCCGAACGCAACTGCAAGAGAACGCCACCCGTGTCGCTCCGGAAGCGTAGGTACGTAGACGCAAAATCGTTTAAAATAAAAACAAATATAGGAAACTGATGACATAAACGTACACTCAACTGATTCCGAAGACACTTTTCATAAAATGTACAATGATTGATATTAAAAATTGGGAATTTTGGAAAAATTCGTAAGTATTAAAACAGTAAATTACAGAATATATAAATAAATGGGAGAATGCGATGGAATGTATGCGGTAGTATATCAAGGTTAAAGAAGTGAACATTGGTCATACAGCATTTGTCGCTCCGACCTAGCGAACGCAACAACAAGACGAATCCCGTGCTGTCGCTCCGGAAGCGTAGGTACAGACGGTGAGAATTATATATAATAACTAACTATTCAACAACACATTGTCATAAGCGTAGATTCATCAAATTCCAATGGCACCATTCATAAAATGTACTATGATCGGTAATAGAAATTGGGAATTTTGAAAATATCAGAAGAATCGAAACAGTAAATTAATGTATACACTAATAAGTTGAAAATAGGGAAAGAATACAAGTGGTACAATATCAAGGTTAAAAAAATGAACATAGGCAACAGAGCAGTGTCGCTCCGATCTAGTGAACTCCACTACACGATAAGTCCAGTCGTGTCGCTCCGGAGAGTGGGTACATATGGAAACATTCACACAATGTAACAACAAATTATACAATGTATGGTCATATACGTACACTAAAGTAATTCAAAGGCGCTCCCTAAAAAGAAATACAATTTTTGATATTAGTAAATAAAAATTCAGACAGAATCGATGAAGTCACAGCAATATATTACAGTGCGAAGAAATAAATAGCAAAGGGGGAGGAACTGCATATGGTACAAGTTCAAGGTTAAAGAAATTAACGTAGACCATCCATAAGCGTTGCTCCGATGTACCATACGCAAATACAAGTCCACCACAGCCCAGTCTCTCCGGAATCATAGGTATGAATACCGACAATCATATAAAATAACAGCAAGCTCATCAAAGTATTGTCATATGCTTAAACTCACCTAATTCCAAGAACGCTTTTACTAAGAAATCCAATTTTTTTTAAAGGAAAATTAAAATTTCGAAAAAATTCGTAAATATCAATACATTATATTATGCTGTGTGTTAATAAATGGAAGGCTGGGATAAAATGCATACGGCACAAAGTCATGGTTAAGAGATTAACGAGGACCATCCAATAGTGTCGCCCTGATCTGTTGAACGAAACTACAAGACCACGCCAAGAGTGTCGCCATGGATGCGTAGGTACGTATACACACAATCGTAAAGGATAATGATATATTTAACAAAATGAAGTCATCAATGTACACTCATCTAATTCCAACGGCACTTTTACTAAGAAATTCAATTTTTGAAAATAAAAACTTGAAATTTGAAAAAAATTGAAAATATCACAACAATAAATTACAGTATGCATAAATGAATGGAATGCGGGAAAAATGCATATTGTACATTCTCAAGACTAAAGAAATTAACCTAGACCATCCAGCAGTGCCGCTCAGATTTGCGGTACACAACTAGAAGGCCACTACAGTCGTGTTGTTCCGGAAACATAGGTACCAATGCACACAATCGTACAAATTAGCAATAATATTAATAAACAAATGTCACAAACGCACACTGAACTAATTCCAAAGTCACTTTTACTGAGAATTACAAATTTTTACACTAAGGATTAAAAGTATAAAAAAAAATTGAAAATATCAATGCAATAAGTAAGAGTCTGCATAAATAAATGGAAGACTGGGAAAAAATGCATACTGTACTATATCAAGGGTAAAGAAATTAACAAATTCATTCCAGTTGTGCCGCTCCAATCTGCTCTACGCAACTGCAATACGTCGCCGTCGACCCGCTCCGGCATCGTAGTTACGTATACAGACCATGAGAAAATAAGGTAAGATATAACAAACTATTATCATAAACGTACACAGAACTAATTCCAAAGAGAGATATCCTATGAAATACAATTTTTTAAATCAAATTTGGAAATTATGAAAAAAGTCGAAAAATCATAAAAGTAAATTGCAGTTTGCAGAATTAAATAGATGTTTACGAAAGATTGCATGCGGTACAATATTGAGGTTAAAAAGGTTTACGAAGATCACGCGGTATGCCGCTTCGATCTGGCGTTCGCAACTAGAATAACACTCCATTCCTGTCGATGCTGCAGCTTATGTTCGTGTACAGACAATCGCATTATACAACAACAAATTCAACAAAATATCGGTATAAACGTACACTGAACCAATTCCTATGACACTTTTTCCAAAAAATATAACGCTTGATAATAAATATTTGGAATTTTGAGAATGGTCGAAAATATCATGACAGTAAAAAAAAAGCAGTAAAGTATAAATACATGGGAAACTGGGAAAAATGAATACGTTACAAAATGAATGTTAAGTACAATATCGTAGACCATCCAGCAGTGCTGCATAGTTCTGACGTACGCTACAACAAGACCTCGACAGTCGTGTCCCTCAAACAGCGTTGGTATATATATAGAACATCGCTTAACTAAAGAATAAGTTTAACAAGATACTGACATAAACGGACACTCATCTAATGCCAAAGACACTGTTACTGAGAAACACAATCCTTTAAACTGAAAATTGAAGACCTTGAGATACGTTGAATATATTTTATTAAACATATCAGTAAATTCCAGTTAGTTAAACTACAAGGAAGACTGCAAAAGAGTCTCTGCTATATAACATCCAAGTTATAGAAATTATCGAAGACCATACAGTAGCATCGCTCCGATCTACCGAGCACAACTACGAGGTCATTCCAGTCGAGTCGCACTGGAAGTGTCGGTATGTACACAGATAATCATATAAAATAATAATATCTTTAACATAATATTATCATAAACGTAAACTCAACTAACTCAAAAGACAATATTATTAAGGAATACAACTCTCAAAATTGAAAATTGACAATTTTGGAAAAAAATCGAAGATATGAAAGCAGTAAGTTACTGTATGATTAAATAAATGCATGGCCGGGATTAAATGCATACCATACAAAATTAAGTTTAACGAAATTAACTACGATCCTCCAGTAGTGGCTCTTCGATCAGTCGTACGCAAATACAGGACATCGCCATTAGTGTCTTTCCGGCAGTGTAGGTACGTATACAGACAATCATTATAAATACGAATAAGGTCAACATAATAAGGACATAAATGTAGACACAACAAATTCCAAATATGCTTTACTATCAAACTCAATTTCTTCAACGAAAAATTGATAATCGAAGAAAATCGAAAATATACTAACAGTAAATGACAGTATATATAAATAAATCCAGACTGGAAAAAATGCATGCGGTACAATATCAAGGTTAAAGAAGTTAACGTAGATCATACCCTAATTCCGCTCCGATCTACCGAAGGGAAATACAGGATCACTCCAGCCGTGTCGCTCCGAGAGCGCAGTTACTTATACAGACAATCATATAACATAACAATAATTTTACCAAGATAAGATAAACGCACACTGAACTAATTTCAGAGGCAACTTTAGTAAGAAATACAATTTTTTTACATAGAAATTGAAAATTTCGAACCAGAACGAAAATAAAACAACAGTAAATTGCAGTATCTATAAATAAATAGAAAACTGTGATAGAATGCATATGGTACATAGTCAAGGATAAGGAATTGACTGAAACCATACAGTAATGCCGCTTCGAGCTGCAGTGTACAACTAGAAGACCTCGATATAACTTCATGTAACCTGTGATAGCATGAGTATAAGCAGGTATTCCGGGCGTAAATCCGCTGAACAGTATTGGTAATAGACACATTCATTCGCGGGTTGAATATTAATGTAGAGCGTCAAACTGTTTGGGTGCGTTGCCAATTTGAAAAAAGTCGAACGTTTTACTGGAGACCTTACACTCCGAATGCCTAACCAGCTGTATCAATGGTATAACTCCGTGTTCAGAGGAACAAATTAGTAGACATTCAAGCGACGCGCACCTTCGTTTCACGTATCGGTATGATGATAGAGGGTCAAACCGATCTAGATCTTTACCACGTTCGCTGATAGTGAGACGGCTAAAACAGTAGCTTCTGCTCTCCTGTGTGAGAGCTGAAGCAGGTATTCGGGCAGTCAATCCTCTGAACAGTAGCAGCAATGAACACCTTAAATCACGGGTTGATATTAAAGTAGTTCGCCATGCCGTTTGGGACCGTTACCAATTGGTATACGGACGAAAATTTTACCGAGGGCATTACTTTCGGAGGAGCATAACCCGCTGTAGAGAGTGCCTTGTATAGTGGTACTAGAATCATATTATTGGATATTTCAGCAGACGGACACCATATTTTCGTGTATGAACAGCAAAATCGAGATACAAGCTGTTCGAAATCGTTACCACCTGCTTTGAGGGACGCACAGTTACGCCCATAGCATCACCTATCCTGTGGTTCCGTAATAAAAGCGAGGTATCGCAGGAGTAAATGCGCTGAACAGGATTGGCAAAACACGCCAAAATTAACGGCATGAATATTAAAGTGCAATGTCAAACCGTTGTAGAATGTTACATTTACGTAGAGGGGTCAAACGATTTACCGAAGGCCTTATCTTCCGATGACCAACCCGCTGTATCGAGAGTATAACATCGTGTTGAAGGATGCACGTTTGAATACATCTTAGTGACGTCACCATTAAATTCATGTATGAAGTAGCAGTTCCACGGACAAGACGCTCGAGAACGTAGTACACCTTCTGTAAGAGACGAACGACTATGTCAGTAGGTTCACCTATACTGTGATTCCGAGAGCCAAACCAGGTATTCCGCGAGTAAATCCAATGGACAGTGTGGACAACCGACGCCACAATTCTCGCCTTGGGTATTAAAACGGAGCTTCAATCCGTTTGAGAACGATATCAATTAGTACGAGGTCATTATTTCTACCGATTACCTTACCTTCCGAGAACCGATCGCGCCGTATCGAGTGTCTTGCTTACTGTTCGCAGAAACAAATTAGTCGACATATTCGCAGACGGACACCACATTTTCATGAATAAATATAAAAATCGACAGCAAAGCTGTTGGAGAACGACACCATCACTTTCTGGCACTATCGGCGATGTGAATGGCTTCACCTATCCAGTGACTCCGACAGTCAGGCCAGGTATCCAGTGAGTAAATCTACTGAACGGTGCTAGCAAAAAATACCTTAATGCACGGTTTGAATATTAAAGTAGGGTGTCAAGCCGTTTGAGAACGATACCGATTTGTACAAAGTCAAACTATTACCGGAGGCGTTTACTTCCGCGAATCTGAACGGCTTCATCGAGACTATAACTTCGGGTTCTGAGAAGGAAACTAGTATTAATTTCAGTGACGGGCACATTAACTTCATGTACGTAGTAGAAGATCGTGCGTCATACAGCTCGGGAACGTTACCACCTTCTGTTAGACGCCAACCGCTGCACCAATGGCTTCACCTATCCTGCGGTTAGTAAAGTCAAACCAGGAATTCCTGAACTAACGCCGCAGGACAATATTGGCAATAGACAGCTTATTTCACGGTATGAATATGAAGGTAGAGCGTCCAACAGTTATAGAGCTTTATCTTTTTATTTAGAGTCAAACTTTTCACCGTGGGCCATACCTTCCGTGAAGCCCAAACCGCTGCAGCATGTGCCTTGCTCAGTGTACATGGTAGCAAATTAGTAACATATACTCCGGGAATACATAGTTTGACTCCTAGAATATTTGAATACGTCAAACTATGGACTTAGCCGTTCGTCTCTAGAAGAACATGGTTACGATCTCGAACGGTATGACCCTCGATCTAATAGGTAATACATGAAATTACGGTGCCTGTCACTAAAATTCATATTAACTTGCTTCTCTGAACACGAAGCAACACCCTCTGTAGAGATGGATAGCTTCTAGGACGGTCAGGCCTTCGGTAAAATGTTTGACTCTGTTCGAATAGGTCATACTCTAAAACGGTTTGATGGTCTGCATTATTATTCATACCGTCATATAAGCTGTCTTTTGCCAATACTGTTCAGCGGATTAGACCAGGAATACCTGGTTTGGCTCTCCGTATCCCTGGATAGGTGAAGGTATTGACTTAGATGTTCGACTTTCACAGATGTCGGCACCGTGCTGGAGCGGTTTGGCCATGAATCTTCTGATTCCTATATGAAGTTGAGGTGCTCGTCAATAAAATTTAGACTAATTCGTCCCACTGAACCCGATGTAATACCCCCAAAACAGCGGGTTCGTTTCTCGGCTGGTAAGGCATTCTGTACGCAGTTTGATCCCACACCTATAGGTAATGTTCTACGACGCCTTGACGGCATGCTTTAATATTCAAACAGTGAATTAAGTTGTCTATTGTCCATACTGTTGAGCGGATTAACTTCCGCTAAACCTGGATTGCCTCTGCGAAGCACAGGATAGTTGAAGCTATTGACTTAGCTGTTCGGCTCTAACAGAAGGTGGTCTTATTCTTAAATGAATTTAAGGTACCATCACTAAATTGTATGCTATTTTGTTTCTCTAAACATGAAGCTATACTATCGATACAGCTGGTTATCATCTCGGACGGCGAGGCATTGCGTAAATGCGTAAAATGTTTGACTTTATATCAATTGTTACGTTCTCACATGGTGTAACGATCGACTTCAATATTCACTCCTCGAATTAAGATATCTATCGCCTATGCTGTAGAGCCAATTTACTCCCGGAATATCTCGTTTGACTGACTTTCTAACCATAGGATGTATGAAGCTACTGACATAACCGTTTCAATCTCAAAGAACGTGGTCCTTTCTCGAATGGTTTCACACTCAATCTGCTTACTCATAATGAAATTAAGGTCCACGTCACTAGAATGTGCACTAATTTGATCATCTGAAGACGAAGTTATGCTCTCGATGAAGCGGGCGAGTTTCGCAGAAGTTACCGCCGTCAGTAAAGCATTTGAATATATCAAAATTGGAAACGTTCACAAACGGTTTCACGGGCTGCTTTAATATACAAACCGCGAGTTAAGGCGTCCAATACCAATACTATGTAGCGGATAGACTCCCGAAATTCCTGGTTTGATTCTCGGAATAACAGGATAGGTGAAGCATTTGACTGAGCAGTTCGACTCTCAAAGATGGTGGTAACGATCTCGAACGGTTTGACATTCGATCTAGTTCATACAGGAAATTCGGGAGTCCGTCTGCTAAAACGTCTATTACTTTGTTCCCTGATCCCGATGCTATACCCCCGACACAGCGGGTTATTTTCTCGGAAGGTATGGTGTCTGGTATGGAGTATAACGTTATACCAAATGGTAACGTTCTCATCAGCGGATTGACTCGGTACTTTAATATTCATGCAGTGAGTAGAGGTGTTTATTGCCAATGCTTTTCTGCGAATTTACTCTTGGAATACCTAATTTGCCTCTCAAACAGGTGGTTAGGCTCTCGAATAGTTTGACGATATTTCATATAATTCATACATAAGAACAAGGAGCAGGTTACTATCATGTATTACTATTGTATCTCTGATCACGAATTTATACTCTTGATGCAGCGGGTCAGGTCCTCGGAAGGTTCCGCCATCGGTAGGACGTTTGCCTTTATACCATTCTGAAACGGTTTCACGCTATACTTTAATATTCAAACCCGCGGATTGGTATCCATGACGAATAGTGTACTGCAAATTGACTCCCGTCATACCTGGTTTGCCTATCGGAATAGCAGGATAGGTAAAGCTATGTACTTAGCCGCTCGACTTTCAAAGAAGGAGGGATCGATCTCGGACGGTTTGATTGCCGGTTCTTTTCATTCATACCTGACTATAAGGCGTCCTTCTGCTAAAATTTATACCAATTTGTTTCGCTGAAAACAACGTTATACCCACGATATAGCGGGTTATGATCTTAGAAGGTATTGTTTCCGGAAAAGAGTATTACGTTATGCCAGTTGGTAACGTTATCAAACGGTTTGACGCTCTACTATAATATTCATGCCGTGAATAAAGGTGTCAATTGCTATTACTGTTCAGCACATTTGCTCATGGAATGCCAGGCTTGACTCTCGAAATCACAACTATAGATGATGCTATTGACCCAGCCGTTCGATTCGCAAAAAAAGTGGTAACATTCGCGAACGGTTTGACCCTCGATTTTGCTATTCATGCATGAAAATGAGGTGTCCGCTTGGTAAAATGTCTACTAACTTAATTCCGTGACCTCTGAGCAGAACACTCCCTACAGCTGGACAAGCTTCTCGGAAGCTAAGGTCGATTGTAGAAAGGTTACCTCTATACGAATAGGTAACTTTCTGCACGGATTGACACTCTTATTTAATATTCGAGCCGTGAAATAATATTATTTCAGCGGAATTAATCCCGGAATAAGAGGTTCTGTCCGTGGTATCACATTACAGGTGAAGCTATTGGCTTAGCGGTGCTACTCTCAGGAAAGGTGGTAACGTTATACAGTTGTTTGAATCTCGATCTTCTCACTCATACATGAAATTAAGGAGCCCGACACTAAAATTGGTAGCAATTCTTTCCACTAAGCACGATGTTATAATCTCGTTACAGCGGGTTAGGTTCACCGCAGGGAAGGCTTTTGGTAGCAGGTTTGACTCGAAGAAAAAGGTAACGTTCTCAAATGGTGTGGCGCTCTGCTTTAATAGTCACACCATGAAATAAGGTGTCCAGTGTCAATACTGTTCAGGGGATGTTCTACCGGTATACCTGCTTTGACTTTCGGAATCTCAGGATAGGTGAAGCTATTCACTTGGCCGTTCGTCCCTCGGGGAAGGTGGTAACGTTCTCAAACGATTTGACCGTCGATGTTCTAATTCATTCATGAAACAATTGCGCCCGTCACTCAAATGTATACTAATTTGATCGTCTATACACGAAGTAATAACCTCGATACAGCGGGATAGGTTTTCAGTGTGTAGGGTCTTAGGTAAAACGTTTGCCTTTACGACAGTATGTAACGTTCTCAAACGGTTTAACGCTCCACTATAATCTTCATACCGTGAACGAACGTGTCCATTGGTAATGCTGCAATGTTGATTAACTTCCGGCATATTTGGCCTGACCCTCGGAACCGCATGGCAGTTGTATTTACAGACTCAGCCGCTCGACTTTCAAACAAGGTGGTAGTGTTCTCGGACGGATTTTCCTTTGATCTTAAAATTCATACATGAAATAGAGGGACACGTCGTTCAGATGTAAACTAATTTTCACCTCGATACATGAAGTTATACGCTCGATACGGCGGGCAGGCTTCGCGGAAGATACAGCCTTCATTAAAACATTTGACGTTTTAGCAATTAGTAACGTCTCACACGGTGTGAAGCTATGTTTTAATATTCACACCGCGAATTATGGTGTCTATTGCCAAAACTCTTCCGAGGATTTACTCCGATAATACCTGGTTTGATTCTCCGAATAACAGGATGGATGAAGCTATAAAGTTAGCCGTTCGTCCCACATATGGTGGCATCGTCCTCGATGGTTTTGATCCTCGATCTTTTAATTCGTATATTAAATTAAGGTACCGTCACTAAAATGAATAATAATTCGTCCCGCTGAATGTCATGTTATACTCTCGATACAGCGATTTAGTTCCTCGGAGGGTAAGATCTTCACTAAAACGATTGACTTTATAGCAATTGATAACGCTCTCAAACGGTTTGACGAAATACTTCAATATTCAAACCGTGAATTAAGGAGTCTAATGCCAATACTGTTCAGCTGATTATCTCTCGGTGTGCCTGGCTTGAGTTTCGGAATCATAGGATAAGTGAAGCTACTGACTTAGTTGTGTGTCTATCAAAAAGAGTCGTATTGTTCTGAAACGATTTGACACGCTATCTCCGAATTCATACAGGAACCAATGATAACTATCGCTAAAATGTATACTATTGTCGTTCTGTGATCACGAAGTTATGCTCTCGATACAGGGGGTTAGCTTTACGTATGGTTAGGTATGCGGTAAGACACGGGACTTTATAAAATTTGGTATTATTCTCCGACGGTTTGACTGTGTACTTTAATATTTATACCGTGAAAGAGGGTATCTAATGCCAATATTGTTCAGCAGCCTTACACCTCGGATACCACATCTGACGATCGGAAATCATAGGATAGGTGAAGCTACTGACGTAGACGTTCGATTATCAAAGGAGGTAGTAAAATTCGCAAACGGATTGATTCCCGATCTTCTAATTCGCATATGAAGTTAAGGTACCCGCCGTTAAAATCTGTTGTAACTTTATCCACTATACACGACGTTATACTATCTATACAGCGGGTTAGCATCTCGGAAGGTAAGGCCTTCGGGAAAAAGCTTGACTCTACATAAATAGGTAGCGATCTACAACGGTATGATGGTCTGCTTTAATGTTCATACCGTGCATTAATTTGTCTATTGCCAACGCTGTTCAGCAGACTTCCTCCAGGAATTCCCGGTTGGACTATCGGAAACACAGGACAGGTGAAGATATCCATATAGCCGTTTGTCCCTTACAGAAGGTGACAACGTTCCCGAACGCTTTGACGCTCGATCTTCTAATTCATACATGAAGTTAAGTTGCCCGTCACTGAAATGAATACTTATTCCTTTCTCTGAACAGGAAGTTATACTCTTGTTGAGGTCGGTGAGATTCGCGGAAGTTATCGCCTTCGGTACGCGTTTGACTTTATGGCAATTGGTAACGTTCCAAATCGGTTAGACGCTCAATTTTAATAATCCAACCTTGAATTATAATGTCTATTGGCAAAACTGTTCAGCGTATTTGATCCTCGAATACCTGGGTAAACTCTTGGAATCGCAGGATCGGTGAAGCTATCGACATAGCCGTTTGTCTCTCACAGGCGGTTGCAACGTTCTCGAGCGAATTGACCCTCGATTTTCTTATTCATAGACGCAACTAAGGTGTCCGTCACTAAAACATAGACTAATTTGTATCTCTGAACTAGTAGTTATGCTATCGATACAGCCGGTTAGGTTCGCGAAAGATAAATACCCTCGGTGTAAAGCTTCACTACCTACGTATTGGTAAACTTCTGCTTCGGTTTGACTCTGTACAATGCAAATAC
The DNA here is from genome assembly GCF_051020765.1 of Lasioglossum baleicum. Taxonomy (NCBI): domain Eukaryota; kingdom Metazoa; phylum Arthropoda; class Insecta; order Hymenoptera; family Halictidae; genus Lasioglossum; species Lasioglossum baleicum. The sequence continues at coordinate 26,493 of NW_027470360.1, forward strand.
TATTGCGAATACTGTTCAGCAGATTTACTCCCGGAATACCTGATTTGACACTCGAAATCACAGGATGGGTGAAGCTATTTCCTTAGCCGTCTGAATCTCAAAGATGGTGGTAGCCCTCTCGAACGGTATGACCATCGACTTCTCTATTCATGCATGAAATTAAGGTGCTCGACACTAAAATGTATACGAGTTAGTATCTCTGAACACGGTGTAATACTCCCGATATAGCGAGTTAGTTTTTCGGAGGGAAGGGCATTCTGTAATAAGTTTGACCCTATACCTATAGGTAATGCTCTACATCGGCTTGACGCGCTGCTATTAATATTCGAACGTTGAACTAAGCTGTCTACCATACTGTTCAGCGGATTTACTGCCGGAATACCTAGCTTGCCTTCCCGAATCACGGGATAGGTGAAGCTATTGACTTTTCCGTTCGTCTCTAAAATAAAGTGGTAACGTTTTCGAAAGGTTTGACGTCGGATCATCTACTGCATACATGAAGTTATGGTGCCCGTCAGCGAAATGGAGACTCATTTCCTTATCTGAACAGGAACTGTAATATACTGTTATGATATTTTCGATTTTTTTTCAAAATTTCAAGTTTATAATTTCTGGAATTGAATCGTACATGAAAAGTGCCTTTGGAATTAGTTGAGCATACGTTTGTGACAATATTTTGTTGTATAACCTGTTATATTATATGATTGTCACCATATGTACCTTCGCTGGCGGCATGATACCACTGGAGTCGTCTTGTGTGTGCATCTTTTCCCAGTTTTCCGTTTATTTATACATACTGAATTTACTGTTATGATATTTTCGATGTTTTTTCATGATTTTCAATTGTTATTTGAAGAAATTGTATGACCTAGTGAAAGTGTCTTTACAATTTAAAGTGTTTACGTTCATGATATTGTTTCGTTACCCTCATTGTTAACTCATGTGATTGGCTGTATGAGCACGTACGCTTCCAGACCGACATTGCTGGAGTGGTATTGTAGCTGCGTGCTGTAGATCGGGGCGGCATAATGCATGGTCACTGTTAATTACTTTAACAATAAGATTGTACTGTACGAATTCGTTCGCAGTTTTCTACTCATATCTACATACTGCAGTTTACATGTAAGATATTTCCGATTTTCGTCAAAATATCCAATTCTTAATATCAAAAATTGTATTTCTCAGTAAATGTGTATCTGGAAATTGTTGAATGTACGTTTATGCCAATATTTTGTTATACATATTGTTATTTTATACGGTTATCCATATACGTACCTACGCTTCCTGCACGACACAGCTGTAATTATGCTGTAGTTGTGTTCACATTATCGGACCGACGCTGCTGTATGGTCTTTGTCAATTTCTTTAAACCCTGTGTGGTAGCGTTTGCAATCTTTCGCTGATTTCCATTTATTTCTACATACTGGAACTTACTGTTTTGATATTTTCAATTTTTTTCCAGAATTTTCAATTTCAAGTTAAAAAATTATATTTCTCTGTAAATGTGTCTTTGGTATTACGTGAGTGTACGTTCATGATATTATGTTGTTAAATTTAATGTCATTTTAAATGATTGTCTCTATACTCACGTTCGATACAATGCGCGACAGGACTGGAGTGGTCTTGCAGTTGCTTTCTGTAGACCGGGGCGGCACTACTCGATGGCCTTCGTTAATTTATTTAACTCTGATTTTGTACCGCATACATTTTCTCCTAGTTGTACATTTACTTATGCATACTGTAATTTACTGTTGTGACATTTTCGATTTTTTTTTCATAATTTTCAATTTCAATTTTAAGAAATTGTATTTCCCATTAATAGTGTCTTTGAAATTTGTCGAGAATTCGTTTGTGACATTATTCTGTTAAATATCTTATTATTTTACATGATTGTCTCTATACGAACCTACGTTGCCAGTGTATCACGACAGGCGATATCCTGTAGTTGCGTACGGCAGAGCTATGCAGCAGTACTGTGTGATCTTCGTTAATTTCTCTATCTTAGATATTGTACCGCATGCATTTTTTCCAGTCTACATTTATTTATATATTCTGTGATTCGCTGTTACGATATTTTCGATTTACTTCGATATTTTCTATTTTTCGTTGTTAAAATTGTATTTGATAGTGAAAGCGTCTTTGGAATAAGTTGAGTTTACATTTATGGCATTTCTATGTTGATGTTAATCGTATTTAATACGATTGTCTGTACACGTACCTACGCTGGCGGGGCAATACTAATGGCGATGCCCTGTATTTGCGTACGGCGGATCGAAGCGGCACTACTGGAGTGTCCTAGTTAACTTAACTAAACTTAATTTAACTAAACCTAATTCTGTATGGTATGAATTTAATCCCGGTCATCCATTCATTTAATCATACAGTAATTTACTGCTTTCATATCATCGATTTTATTTCAAAATTGTCAATTTTCAATTTTTGAGAATTGTATTCCATAATAATATTGTCTTCTGAGTTAGCTGAGTTTGCGTTTACGATAATATTATGTTAACCTTATTGTTATTGTATTTGATTGTCTGTGTTCGTACCTACGCTTCCAGTGCGGCACGACTGGAATGACCTCGTGGTTATGTTCGGTAGATCGGAGCGATGCTACTGTATTGTCATCGTTAATTTCTATAATCTGGATAATATACTGTAGAGACTCCTTTACAGCCTTCTTGGCATTTCAACTTACTGTAATTTACTGATATGATATATTCAATCTTTCTCAAAATTCTCAATTTTTAGTTTAAAGGATTGTGTTCCATAGTATCAGTGTCTTTGGCATTAGATGAGTGTACGTTTATGTCAATATATTGTTAAACTTATTCTTTTTTTTTACGACGGTCTCTATACGTACCCATGCATCCGCAGTGTCATGACTGGAGTGGTCTTGCAGTTGCATTCGGTTGAGCGGAGCGACAATACTCTATGGACATTGCTAGTTTCTTCATTCACAACGGTGAACCGTAAGAATTCATTCGCAGATTTATATTTATTTCTACGTGCAGTAAATTACTGTTATGGTGCCATCGGTTTTTCAAAATTTTCAATTGTACACTTCCGGAGCGACACGGCTGGAGTGGTCTTGCAGTTGAGTTCGGTGGATCGGAACGACACTACTCTATGGTCCTTGCTAATTTCTTTAACCTTTGTATCCTACCGTAGCGTTCTTTCGCTGCATTCTATTTATTTCTACATAGTGTAATTAACTGTTACGATATTCTCGATCTCCTTTTTTAAGTTCCAATCCTTTATTTCATAAATTGTACTTTTTTGTAAAAGTGCCTTTGGAATTAAAGGAGTCTAACTTTAAGCAAATATTTTGTTAAATTTGTTGTCATATTAAATGATTGTCTGCATGCGTCGAGGGCTAGTAACAGTGTACGCCAGAACAGAGCGGCACTACCGAATGGTCTTCATTAATTCCTTTACCCTTGATTTTGTACCGTATGCACTTTCTTCTAGTCGATTATTTATTTATAGATACTGTATGGTACTGTTATGATATTTCCGATTTTCACAAAATTATCAATTTCTAGTTTATCAAACTGTATCCCTTAGTAAAAGTGCATCTGAATTAGTTGAGTTTACGATTATGACAATATTTTATTATGCTTTTCGTTATTTTTTAGGACAAGTGCCATAGAATTAGTAGAGTCAACGTTTATAACAATAGTTTTTAAATACTATGTTATGTTATATGATTGGCTCTATATGTACCTACGCTGCCGGAATGACGCCCCAGGACTAGGCTTGCAGTTTTGTATGGTCCATCGGATCGACATTACTGCATGATCATCGTTAATTTCATTAACCTTGACATTGTACCGTCGGCATATTTACCCAGTCATCCATTTAATTATGCGCACTTTAATTTAGCGTATGATATTTTCGATTTTTAACAACGTTTTCAATTTTTAGTATCAAAAATTGTTTTCATTAGCACAAGTGTCTACGGAATTATTTGTTTGTACGCTTATAACAATATTATGTTAAATTCTTTGTTATTTTGAACGATTGATGGTATACGTTCCTACGCTGCCAGGGAGACACTACTGGCGAAGTCTTGTGGTTTCGTGCGACAGATCGGTCGGGAGTACTGGATGATCTTTGTTAATTTCATTATCCATAATATTGTACCTTATGCATTCTCACGCAGCTTTCTTTTTATTATAACACACTGTAATTTACAGTTATGATAAATTCGATGCTTTTTTAGAATTTCGTAATCTTTGTTTAAAAAATTGTATTTATCAGCGAAAGTGTCTTTGGAATTAGTCGAGTGTACGTTAATGCCAATATTATGATGAAACTTATTTTTATTTCACATAATTGTCTTTATACGTACATACGCCTCCGGAGCGACGCGCCTGTTATGGTGTTGCAGGTGCGTTCGGCATATCGGACCGACACTACGGTATTATCATCGTTATTTTCTCTATGCTTGATATTGTACCGAATGCATTCTTTCGATGTTCACTATTTATTTCTACATTCTGTGATCTACTGTTACGATATTCCCGATTGTATTCAACCCTCCAATTCTTTAGCTCAGAAATTGTATTTTTTAGGAACAGTGAAACATCATAGCAGTAACACTCTGTATATACAATTAAATGAAACACTGGGAAAAAATTCTTACCGTACAATATGAAGGTTAATAACATTATCTAAGACCATGCAGTAGTCTCGCTCCGTTCTGTCGTACGCACCTACAAGACCTCGCCAGTCGTCGCGCGCAAACAGCGTTGGTACATGCACAGGCAATCATACAAAATTACAATTAGATCAACAAAATAATGTCATACGGGTACACTGAACTAATTCCAAAGTCACTTCTACTAAGATGCACATTTTTATAAGATAAGGATTGATAATTTTGAAGAAAAATCGAAAATATCATAACAGTAAATCACAGAATGCGTAAATAAATGGCAAACAGAGAAAAAATTCATGCGGTAGAAAATCATGGTTATAAAAATAATCGGAGACCATTCAGTAATGCCGGTCCGTTCTGCGTACCCAAGTACAATCCCTCGCTAGTCGTGTTGCACAGATATCGTATGTACGTATACAGTCAATCATATAAAAAAACAATAAGTTTAAAAAATTATCGACTCGTACGTACACTCAACTAATTCCAAAGGCACTTTTCATGCACGATACATTTTCTGAAATTAAAAACTTGAAATTTTGAAGAAAATCTAAAATATCATAAGAGTATATTACAGTATGTACACATCAAGAGAAAACAGAAACAGAATGCAAACGGTACAATATCAAGGTCAAAGAAATTATCAAAGACCTAACAGCACTGTCGCTCCGATCTAGAGTACGCAATTACAAAACCAATCCAGCCATGTCCCACGGGACTCGTAGGTAAGCATATAGACAAACATATAATCTAACAACAAGCTTGAGAGAAAATTGTCATATATGTGCACTCAACTATTTACAAAGACACGTTTACTAAGAATTACAAATCTCTAAACAAAAATTTATAATTATGAAAAATCGAACAAACCATAACACAGTATTGCAGCATATGAAATTTAATACATGGTTATGAAAGAACTAATACTCTACAATATTAAGGTTAAAATTATATACAAAGAATATACAGCAGTGACGCACCGATCTCATGAAGGCTACTACAAGACCACAGCAGCCGTGCCGCTCCGGAAATGCAGATACGTATAGAGTCAATCCTATGAAGAACCCAAGAACTTAAGAAAATATTGTCATAAGCGTACACTTAACTAATTCCAAAGATACGATTAATAAGAAACACGATTTTTTTAAATAAAAATTGGAAACAACGGAGGGAATTAAGGACATCATATCATTAAATTTCGGTATTCCTATATAAACAGAGAATTGCGAAATAGGGAATAAGGTATAACATTGTGGTTAAAGGAATTAGCGATGACCATACTGTATGCCGCTCCGATTTCCCAAACGCATCTACAAGTCCACTCCAGCCGTGACCCCTCGGACGCGTAGATCCGCATACACACAACCGTATAAAAAATAACTAGCCTAATGAAATACTGTCACAAACATAAACTCAGCTATATACAACGACACTTTTACTATGAAATGTATAAATAAATGGAAGACTGGGGAGGAATGCATGCGGTACAGTATCAAGGCTAAATAAGTTATCGAAGATCCTGCAGTAGTGTCGCTCCGATCAACCGAACGCAGCTACGGGGCCTCACCAGTCATGTCGCACAGGAAGCGTAGGTACCTTCAAAAACAATCATATAAAACAACAATAAGATTAACAAGATAACGTCATAAACGTACACTCAACTAATTCCAAGGACACTCTTCCAAGGAAATACAATCTTTTCTAACAAAAATTGATAATTACGTAAAAAATAGAAAATATTATAACATAAAATTACAGTATGTGCAAAAAAATGGGAAAATTGGGACAAAATGCGCACGGCTCAAAATCATCGTTAACGAAATCAACGAAGACCATCCAGCATACCGCTCCGATCTGCCGTACGCAAGTACAGGACCACTGCAGCTGTGTCGTGGGTCCGTATACAGTCAATCATATAAAATAACAATCTGTTTAGCAAAATGATGTCATGAACGTGCACTGAACCATTTCCAAAAATACTTGTATTCAGAAATAAAATTTCTTCAACTAACAATTGAGAACTTCGAAAAAAATTGTAATAACCATAACAGTAAATTGCAGTATCAGTATATAAATATAAAGATGAGAAAGAATTGCATGCAGCTCAAAATCATGTCTTACGAGATTAACGGTGACCATAGAGTAGCGTTGCTCGATCTGCCGTACCATCATTCTCTGTTCGTAGTAGCATTTTACCCATTCGTATACAGCCTTACCTTTTACCGTAGGCCATTCCTTCCGAGAAGCTAACCCGCTACATCGAGGGTAAAACTTCGTTTTCCGAGAAGCAAATTAGTAGATATTTTAGTGGCGGGCAACTTCATTTCGTGTATGGATTAGAAGATCGGGAGGCAGACTGATCATGAACATTACCGCCCCCTCTGAGAGTCGAACGGCCAAGTGAATATCTTCACCAATCCCGTGAATCTGAGAGTCAACCCAGGAAAACCGAGAAGTATGCCCGCTAAACAATATTCGGAGTAGACAGCTTAATTCGAAGTTTGAATATTGAAGGAGCGTTAATAGATGCGAGTTCAAGGGAACGAGTTAGCACACATTTTAGTGACGGACACCTTAATTTCATGTACGAAACAGAAGATCGAGTGTGCGAAAGTTACCACCATCCTTGATGGTCGAACGGCTAAGTCTACAGCTTCACTTATCGTATGATTCCTAGAGTCAAACCTGGTATTCCCGGAGCAAATACACTGTGCTGTACTGGCAATGATCACCTTAGTTCACGGTATGAAAAATAACGTACAGATTCACACCATTGTATACCGATAAATGTTGTCATGTAGTCCAACTATTTACCGATTGCCTTACATTCCGAGATCCTATCCCGCTCCAACGAGAGTGTATCTTCGTGGTCACAGAAACAAATTAGTACACACTTTCGTGCCACACCTGAAGATCAGATATGAGATAGAAGATCGAGGGACATACCATTTGAGAACGTTGCCACGTTCGTTGTCGGCCGAAGGGAAAAGTCACTAGCTTCTCCTCTCCTGTCATTACGACAGTCAAGCCTGGTATTCCAGTAGTTAATCCGCTGCACCGTATTTACAATAGACACCTCAATTCAGGGTTTGAATATTAAGGCAGGCCCGCAAGCCGTTGGAGAACATTACCTATTCGTGCAGGGTTAAACTTCGTACAGATTTCCTTACCCTCCGAAGAACTGAACCGCTGTGCCTAGAGTATAACACGGTGCTCAGAGGAACGAACTAGTTTAAATTTACTTACGAGCACCTTAATTTCATGCATGACTTAGAAAGTCGGGTTTCAAACCGTTCGAGAACGTTACGATCTTCTGTGCGAGACGGACGGCTAAGTCAATAGCTTCACCTATCCTGTGTCTTCTAGAGTCAGTGCAGGATTTCCTGGAGTAAATCCGCTGAAGAGTATTGGCAATTGGAACCTTAATTCACGGCATGAATATTAAAGTCTAGCGTCTATCCTTTTGGGAACGTTACCAGGTGCTATAATGTCAAACGTTTTACCGATGATCTTACCCTCTGATAAACTAACCGGCAGTATCGATAGTATAATACCGTGTTCAGAGAAAGAAATTGGAGTCCATTTCAGTGATGGACACCTGTGATTGATGAATGAATTGAAAATCGGGGGTCCATTCGATCGAGGTAGTGGCCACCTTCTGTGCGGGACGAACAGCTAAGCCAGTGGCTTTACCTATCCTGTGACTCCGAAAGGCAAACGAAATATTCCGGGAGTAAATGCGCTGCGCAATATTGGCAATGGACATCTTAATTCACGGTTCGCATTTCGAAGTAGAGCGTCAATCCGTTTGATAGCATTACCAATTCGTATGACGTCATACACTTTATCACATACCTTACCTTCCGAGAAACCGTCACGCTGTATCTGGAGTACAGCTTCGTGATCAGATATACAATTTAGTATACATTTAGTGGCCGGCGCCTTAGCATCATGTACGGATTAGAAGATCTACTGTCAAAACCGTTCGCGATCGTTGCCACCTTCTGTGTGAAGCGAACGGCTAAGTCAAAAGCGTCTCCTGTCCAATGATTCTGTTATCAAACCAGGGATACCGAGGGTAAATCCGCTGAACAGTTTTGACAGAATACAGCTCACTTCACGGTATTAATATTAAAGCACATCATCAAACCGTTGTAAAGCTATACCTATTCACATACAGTCAAACACATTACAGAAGACCTCACCATGCATGAAGCTAATTCGCTATATTGAGAGTATGACGTCGTGTTCAGAGAAGCAAGTTAGTATACATTTTAGCGGCGGGCACCTTATTGTCATGTGTGAATTTGAAATCCTGGATCAAACCGTTTGACAGCGTGACCACCTTCCTTGATATTTGAACAGCTAACACAATAGATTCTTTGTGAGTCGAATTGCTTAGTCAATAGCATCACCTATCCTGTATCTCCGAGAGTCAAACCATGTATTCGGGGAGTAAATACGCTAAACAGTTTTAGTAATAGACACCTTAATTCACGGTATGCATATTAGAGTAGACTGCCATACCGCTGTAGAACGATACCTAATGTTATACAGTCAAACTGTATCCCGGAGTGTTAAGGTGCCAGCCACTAAAATGTCTACTAATTTGTATCGCTCAGCACGAAGTTATACCCTCGATGCAGCAGATTATATGCTCTGAAGGTATGGTATCAGGTTAATAGTATGCCGTTATGCCAATTGGTAACGTTCTCAAACGGTTTTAAGTTCTAGTTTAATATTCAAATCGTAAATTAAGGTGTTTGTAGCCAAAGCTGTTCAGCGGACTCACACCGAGAATACCTGCTTTAACTTCTGAATAGCAGGATAGGTGAAGTTATTGACACAGCAGTTCGTCTCCCACAGACGATTGCAATGTTGTCGAACGGCTTGACACTTGATCTTCTAATTCAGACACGAAATAAAGGGTGCCGTCACTAAAATATATACTAATTTCTTCCCCTGAGCACCAAGTTATGCTCTCGACATAATGCGTTAGACTTTCGGAGGTTGAGGGATTCAGTAAAACGTTTGACTTTATTCCAATTGTTAACGTTCTCAAATGGAGTAACGCTCTACTTTAATATTAAATAAAACCGCGATTTGAGGATTGTATTGCCAAAACACTTCAGCGGACGTCTTCCCGGAACACGTGGTTTAACACTCCGAACCACAGGATTGGTGAAGTTATTGACTTATCCGTTCGTCTCCCACAGAAGTTGTTGACCGCCTCGATCGGTATGACCCTCGATCCTCGTATTCATACTTGATGTTAGTGTGCCCGTCTCTAAAATCTCAGCTAATTTATTTCTCTGAACATTAAGTTATACTCTCGATACAGCGTGTTAGGTTCTCGGAGGGTAAGGTCTTCTTTAGTATGTTTGACGTTATACTAATCGGTAACGTTGGACAAGGGTTAGGCTCTGTAGTTTTGTAATCCAACCGTGAATTATAGCATACAGCGGTATGATTCCTGGAATACATGGTATGACTATGTGAGTAACAGTATAGGTGAAGCTATTGACTTGACTGTTCGACTTAGAATATGCTAGTTACGTTCTCGAACGGTTTGGCCCTCGACCTTCGGATTCACACATGGAATTGAGGGTGCCCGCCATTAAAATGTATACTAATTTGTTTCTCTAGGCACGGTGGTTTACTCTCGATATAGCGGGTTAGTTTTTCGGAGGGCAAGGCATTCTGCATGAAGTTTGACCGTACACCAATGGGTAATGTTCTACGACGGCTTCCCAGCCTGCTTCAAACTGTGAATTCAGGTGTCTATGGCCAATTCTGTATAGCGAATTTAGTCCAGGAATATCTGGTTTGACATTCGGAATCACAGGATATGCGAAGCTTTTGCATAATCCGTTCGACTCCGAAAGGAGCGGCAACGATCTCGAACGATTTGGCACTCGATCTTGCAATACATATTTGAATGTAAGGTGTTCTTCTGCTAAACTGTCACCTCAATTGTATCGGTGAGCACTAACAAGACACTCTCTGCAGCGGGTTTGGTTCCAGCAAGGCACGGTATTCGTTAAAGGACTACTTTACACTCATTCCTAATGCTCTCCGTCGGTTTACTCTCATCTATAATATTCATGCCGTGAATTAAGGTGTCTGTTGTCCTACATTTCTGTGGATTTAATCCCGCAATACCTGCTTTGGCTCTCGGTATCACAGGATATGTGAAGCTATTGACTTAGCTGTACGACTATCAACAATACTTGTAACGTTCTGGGACAGTTTGACCCTCGATCTTCCAATTCTTACATGAAATTAAGGTACCCGTAACTAAAAGGTATTCTTATTCGTTTTTCTGGTCACGAAGTTGTACTCTCGATACAGCGAGTTTGGTACTCGGAATGTATGGTCTTCGTTAAAATGATTAACACTATACCAGTAAGTCACAATGTACATGGGTTTGACAGTGTACGTTAATATGTATATCGTGAACTAGGGTGACTATTCCCAATAATGTACAGCGGATTTACTCACGGAATACCTGGTTTGGCGCTCGGTATAACACAGGATAGGTGTAGCTATTGGTTTAGCCGATTCGTCTCTCAGTGATGGTGGCAACGTTCTCAATCCGTTTGCCACACGACCTTCTAATTCATACATGAAGTTAAGGTGCCCATCACTGAAATGGATACCACTATCTTTCTCTGAACACGAAGTTATACTCTCGGTGAAGCGGATGACGATCGCGCAAGGCAGGGCCGTCGGTAAAACGTTTAACTTTACACCATCTGGCATCGTTCTCTAACTGTTCCACGCTCTACTTTAATATTCAATACGTGAACTAAGGTGTCCATTGCCAATAGTATACAGCGGATAGACTCCCAGAATACCAGATTTCACTATCGAAATATCAGTATAGGTGAAGCTATTGACTTAGACGTTTGTTCCGTATAGAGTGTGTGATCGTTCTCGAACGATTTGGCTCTCGATTGTTCTTCTACTCATGCATAAAAATGAGGTATCCGTCTGCTAAAATGTCTGTCAATTTGTTTCCGTGAGCACTATGCATGACACTCGCTACTGCGGGCTACTTCTCGGAAGTTTAAGTATTCGGTAAGAAGAATGACTTTATGCAAATTGATACTTCTCTCTAACGGTTTGACTCAACACTTTATTGTTTATACTGTGAATTAATCTGTCTATTGCAAAAACTCTTCAGCGGAATACCCTCGAAATAGCTGGTTTGCATCGCGGAATCGCGAGATAGGATACGCTTTTGGCACAGCCGATCGGCTCTCAAAGATGCGATAACGCTCTCAAATTGTTTGACTCTGAATATTGCTATTCATATATGAAAATTACATGCCCGCCAGCTAAAGTGTGTACTATTGTGTTTCCGTGAACATTCAGCACGGCCGTCGCTAAAGAAGGATAGGTGTCGAACGGTACGCTTTCGGTATAGAGAATGACTTTATACGAGTTGGTAATGTTCTCCGACGGCTTGACGCTCTACTTTAATGCTCATACCATGAATTATGGGGTATGTTGCAAATCGCTTCTGCGGCTTTACTCCCGGAATACCTTTCCTGACTCTCGGCATCATAGGATGGGTGAAGCTTTTTTCATAGCTCTGTGCGACTCTCAAGAAATGTGTCAACGATCTCAACCGGTTTGACACTAGGTCTTCTAATTTATACATGTAGTTGAGGTGCTTGTCACTGAAATGAAGACTAATTTCTAGTTCTGAAGACGAGGTTATACCATAGATGAAGCTGGTAAGGTTCGCGGTTTGTAGGACCTGATTTAAAACGTTTTACTTTTTATCAACTGGTAAGGCTCTCAAACGGCATGACAATCTACTTTAATATTCATATCGTGAATTAAGGTGTCTATTGCCAATAGAGGGCAGGGAATTTACTCCCGAAGTAGCTGGTTGGATTCTCGGAATAATAATATATGTAAAGCAATTGAGTTAGCTGAACGACATCAATAGAAGGTTGATGGCTCTCGGACGGCTTG
>NW_027470361.1:0-39128 GCF_051020765.1 Lasioglossum baleicum
GGAGAATATAGCGGCTAAGAGAATAGCTTCAACCATCCTGTCTCTACGTCTGTCAAACCAGGTATTCCTGGAGTAAATGCCCTCTACATTATTGGCAATGGACAACTTAATTCACGGTCTGAATATTGAAGCGGGCCGTCAAGCCGGTGTGGAACATTACCAGTTCGTATAGGGATAATCTCCTTGCAGATTGCCTGACTCTCCGCCAAACTGACCTGCTGTATCGAGAATATAAAACCGTATTCACACGGACGAACTGGTATACATTTACTGACGTGCGCCTTAATTTCATGCATAAATTGGAAGGTAGATGGTCAAACTGATCGAGAACGTCATGACATTCCTTGAGATCCGTACGGCTAAGTCAATACCTTCACATATCCTGTGATACCGAGAGTCAACCCAGGAATTATGAGAGTCTATCCGCAGTACAGTATTGGTAATAGACACCTTAATTTCCGGCATAAATAGTCATATAGAGATGCCAACAATCGTAGTACGTTACTTACTGATATAGGGACGAACTTTTTACCGGATACCTTCCCTCCGAGAACATATCTAGCTGCAGCAAGTGTCTTGCTTAGTGTTCAGGGCAACAAATTAGTAGACACATTTAGCAGGCGGACAAGTTAATTGCATGTATCAATAGGAAGATGGAGAATCAAATATTCCTAGAACGCTGCCACCTCTTTTGACAGTCGCATGTATAATGCAATAGCTTCACCTTTCCTGTGATTTTGAGAGACAAACCATGTATTCCGGGAGATAATCCGCTGATCAGTATTGGCAATAGGCACCGCAATTCGCCGTGCGAATATTAAAGTAGAGCAGCAATCTGTTTCAGCGCGCTACCAATTGGTATAAAGTCAAACGTTACACTGAAGGCCCTACACTCCGAAAGCCCATCCATCTGTATGTAGGTTATAACTACGTGCTTAGAGAAACAAATTTTTATGATATTTCAGTGACGGCCATCTTAATTGCATGTACGGATTAGATGATGGAGCGTCAAACCGCTCCAGAACGATGGAACATTCTGTGAGAGACGACGAACGGTTTAGACAATAGCTGCACCAACCCTGAGATTCTGAGGGACAGTCCAGGAATTCCGGGAGTCAATGCGCTATACACTATTTTCAATGGACACCTTAATACAGGCTTTGAATGCTAAGGTAGAGCACCAAACCGTTTGAGAACATTACCTACTCCCATAGTGTCAAACCTGTTACCGAAAGCCTTCCCTTCCGTGACGCTATCCCGCCGCATCGATAGTATAATTTCGTGTTGAGTGAATCCCATATGTATACATTTTAATATTACTTAATATTATAATACTTAATATTATTTAATATTTTGTAATTCATGTATGAATTACAAAATCAGGAGACAATCCGCTCGAGAACGATTCCTCCTTCTGTGAGTGTCGGACGGGTAAGTCAAATGCTTCATGCGACCTGTGGTACCGGCCAATAAATAATAAATAATGAAGCAGATTGTCATACCGTTGTAGAACATAATGCTATAGAGTCAAACTCTGTCCCGAAGTGTTAAGGTGCCCGTCACTAAAATGTCTACGAATTTGTATTGCTCAGCACGAAGTTATACCCTCGATACAGCGGATTATCTTCTCTGAAGGTAAGGTATCAGATAAACAGAATGCCCTTATGCAAATTGGCAATGTTCTCAAATGGTTTTACGTTCTAATTAGATATTCATACCATGAATTAAGGTGTCTATTGTTAATACCGTTAAGGGGATTTACTCCTGGAATACACGGCTTGACTCTCGCAATCACAAGAGTATGTGAAGCTATTCAGACAACCGTTCGACGTTCAAAGAAGGTGGTAAAGATCTTGAGGAGTTTGATGCTCGATCTTCTTATTCATGCATGAAATGAAAGTGCCCGTCACCAGAATGGACAGTGATTTGTTTCTGTGAACACGAATTAGTACCCACTATACAGCGGCTTACGTTCTTGGAAGGTCTTGGATCCGGAAAAGAGTATGACGTTAAGGCAACTGGTAACGTTCTCAGACGGTTTTACGCTCTACCTTAATAGTCATATAGTGAATTGTGCTGTCCATTGCCAACACTCATGAGCAGACACTCCTGAAATACCAGGTTTTCGTCTCGGAATCACGGGATAGCTGAAGCTATTGTCTTGGCCGTTCGTCTCTCACTGAAGATGGTAACGTTCTCGAACGCCTTGACCCTCAGTTTTGGTATTTATACAGAAACATGTAGTGTCCGTCCACTAAACTGTCTACTAATTTGTTTCCGTGCACATTAAGAAGGACACTAGCTATAGCGGGATAGCCTCTCGGATGGTGTGGTATTTGGTCAAAGGAATGACATTATGCTGATTGGTAATGTTCTCCGTCCGATTGACTCTCTAGAGTAGTATTCATATCGTGAAATAAGATGTCAGTTGCCAGTAAACTTAGCGAACTTACTAACGGATTACCTGATTTGACACGCGGAATCACAGGATAGATGAAGCAATAGACATAGCCGTCCAACTCTCAATGAGGGTGGTAACGTTCTCGATCGCTTTGATCCTCGACCTTCTTATCCGTAATGAAATTAAGACGCCCGTTACAGAAATGAAGACTAATTTTTTTCTCTGAGTACGAAGTTATACACGCGAAACGGTGTGTTATCTTCTCCGATGGTAAAGCCAGCAGTAAACTGTTTGACTTTATACCAATCGGCTGCCCTCAAAAGCGATTTCACGATCAACATTAATATTCATACCGTGAACTAAGGTGACAATTGCCAATACTCGACAGCGGACTTACTCTCGGTTTTCCCGGGTGGCCTCTCCGATTCACTGGATATGTGAAGCAATTGACTTTGTCGTTCGTCTCTCACAGAAGATGGTAACGTTGTCGATCGGTTTGACCGTCGTCCATCTAATTCATGCATGAGATTATGGTGATCGTCACTAAACGTATACTACTTCGCACGTCTGAACACGGTGTAGTACTCCCGATACAGCGCGTTAGAGTTTTGCACGTAATGCATTCCATAAGAACTTTGGTCCTACACCTATAGGAAATGGTCGAAAGCGGCTTGAGGGCCTGCTTTAACTTTCAGACTGTGAATTGAGGTGTCTATGGCCAATACTGTTCAGCAGATTTACTCCCGGAATACCAGGCTTAACTCTCGCAATCGCAGGATTGCTGAAGGTACTGACTTATCCGATCGAAACTCAAAGATGACGGTAACGTTCTGGAACTGTTTGACACTCGATATTTGAATTAATTCATGAAATTTAGTTGCCCGTCGCTAAAATGTATGCTAATGCGTTTCTCTAAACACGAAGATATACTCTCGATACGGCTGGTTAGCTTCTCGAAGATAAGGCCTTGTGTGAAATGTTTGACTCAATAGGAATAAGTTACGATCTGCAACGGTATGGGTCTGTACTTAAATACATTTACCGTGAAATAGTATGTATTAGGCCAATACTGTACAGCCGATCTGCTCCCGAAGTACCTGATTTGACTCTGGAAATGTCATGAGAGGTGGACCTGTTAACGTATCCTTTCGACCCCCTAAGAGGGCGGTAACTTTCCCGAACGATTTAACTCTTGATTTTCTAACTCATTGATAGAATTAAGGTGCCCGACTATATAGTATACAGTAATTTGTTCCTCTGAACACGATGCTATACTTTCGATACAGCGCATTATACATTCGCATGGTAAGGCCTTCAATAAAACGTTTGACTTTATACCAATTGGTAACGATCTCAAATGCGGTGAAGTTCTACTTTAATATTCAGACCGTGAATTATGCTGTCTACTGGGAATACTGTCCAGCGGATTTAGTCCAGGAATACCTGGCTTGACTCTTCGAATCACACGATAGGTGAAGGTATTGACTTAGCCGTTCATCTGTCACAGAAGGTGGTAACGATTGCGAAAGGTTTGACACTTGATTTTCTAATTCCTACATGAAATTAATGCACCCGTCAATAAAGTGTACATTAATTTGGTCCTCTGAACACGAAGGTATAATTAAGATACAGCGGGGTAGCTTCTCGAAATGTAAGGCCTTCGGTAAAAAGTTGGCTATATAGCAATATGCAACGTTGCATAACCTTGTGACTCTGTACATTAATAATAATACCGTGAAATTGCGTGCCTAATGATAATGCTGTACGGCGGGTATAGACGCGGACTACATGGCTTGATCTTGAAATCACAGGACGGGTGAAGCTGTTTACTTTGCCGTTCGACTCTTAAAGAAGGCGGTAATGATCTCGAAAGGCTTTGCCCTTGGTTTTGCTATTCATATATGTAAATAAGATGCCCGACGTTAAAATGAATCCTAATTTGATTCTCTGAATACGAAGATATACACTCGATACAGCGGGTTAGGTTCACAGAAGGTAAGTTATTCGGAAATCGAAGGACTTTATACCATTTGGTAATGTTGCCCGAGGGATTGACTCTCAACCATAATATACATAGCGCGGATTAATGTATCTGTTGCCAACAGTTTGAAGTACCTACTCATTTGTTTCCGTGAAAACTAATGTAGAATTTCGCTGCAGCGGGATAGGTCCGCGGAAGGTAAGGTATTGATTAAAGGTATTACTTTATTTTAATTAATAATGTTGTCCGGTGGATTGACTCCATGTATGAATTACAACGATCGAGTGTCAAACCTTTCGAAAACGTTACCACATTCCTTAAGATGGATCGGCTACGACAGTAGCTTCACCTATCCTGTGATCCCGAAAGTCGAACCAGGTATTCCGGGATTAGATGCGCAGTACAGTATTGACCTTATTCATCCTATTGCACGATATAAGTATTGAAGTACAGATTCAATTCGTAGTGGATCGTTTCGCATTGTTATAGAGTTAAACTTTTCACAGAATGCCTTACCTCCGAGACGATAACGCGCTGCATTCGGAGAATCTAATTCATATGCATTCTAGTGCCTGTCACCTTAGTTTCATGTATGAATAAGAATTTCGAGAGTGAAACCGTTCGAGAACGTTACCTATTCGTATACAGTAAAACTTTTACCGATGGCCTCACCTTCCTAGAAGCACAGACACGCGTAGGGAGTGTTTTGCTGACTCTTCGCGGAAGAAAATTAATACATTCCTTATCAGGCGGACACCTGATTTCCGTGTATAAATTTGCAAATCCAGGGTCAAAACTTTCGAGAACGTTGCGACATTCTTTGGCCGTCGAACGGCTAAGTCAGTAGCTTCACCTATCCTGTGAATACGAGAGTCAAACCAGGTATTCCGGGAGTAAATTCTCCGAACAGTATTGGCAATACGCACCCTCATTCAGTGTCCGAATATTAAAGTACAGTGTCAAAGCATTGTCGAACGTTACAAATTGTTATGTAGGCAATCCATTACCGACTGCCTTACCTTCCGAGATGATAAGCCTTTGTTCCTAGAGTATAGCTTCGTGTCCATTGAAAAACATTAGTATATACTTTAGTGACGAACACCTTAATTTCATGAATCAATTTGAAGGACGAGTGTCAAATCGATCAAGATCGTTACCATGTTCGTTTTTTTACCTATTAGTACAGAGACAAATTGTTTACCGAAAGCCTTACCTTCCGTGCAGCTATCCAGCCGTATCGAGAGTACAACTTCGTATCGAAAGAAACACAAGTGTATACATTTTAGCGACGGGCACCATAGTTCCATGTATGAATTACAAAATCAAGAGACAATCCGATTGAGAACGTTACCACTTTCCTTAAATGCCGAACGGCTAAGTCAAGTGTTTCACGTATTCTGTGATTCCGAGAGTCCGACCAGGTACTCTGGGAGTAAATCCGCTGTACAGTATCGGCACTAGAAAACTTACTTCCCGGTACAAATATTAAAGTAGAGTGACACGCAGTTGTCGAACGTTCCCTATTGTTACAGCTTCAAACATTCTACCGAAGCCATTAGCTTCCTGGAAGCTGCCCCGCTGCATCGAGTGTATAACTTCGCCTTCAGAGAGACAAAGTATTATACATCTTAGTGTCGTGCACCTTACTTTCATGTATGAATTACTGGATCGAGGGACAAACCGTTCCCGAACGTTACCACCAGACATGAGAGACGGACAGTTAAGTTAATAGCTACATCTGTCCCGTGATTCCGAAAGTAAAACCAGGTATCCCTGGAGTAAACCCGCTGAACAGTATGGGCAATATACACCTTAATAGACGGTTTGAATACTAAAGTAGAGCGTCCATCCTCTTGATATCATTACCAATTGGTATAAAGTCAAGCGTTATACGGAAGACTTTCCCCTGCGAAAGGCTAATGCACTGTATCGAGAATATAAAATGGCGTTGAGTGGCCGAAATTAGTATACATTTTAGCAGGCAGACTAGTTGTTTTCATGTAACAATAGCAAAATTGAGGGTCAAAACCTTCGAGAAAGTTACCACCTTCTTTGGGATTCAATCAGCTCACTGAATAGCTTCATACATCCTGTGATTCCGAAAGTCAAGCCAGATATTTCGGCAGAAAATGCGCTGTATAGTATTAGCAATAGACACCTTAATTCGCGGATTGATTATTAAAATTGAGCGTCACACCGTGTGAGAATGTTACAGTTGCTATAAAGTCAAACGTTTTACCGAATTCCTTACCTAACCCGCCGTATCGAGAGAATAGCTTCTTGTTTTGGGAAACACATCAGTATACATTTTAGTGACGAGAACCTTAATTTCATGAATGAATTAAGAGGTCGAGGATCGATCAGCTCAAGAACGTTGCCACCTTCTGTGTGAAACGGACGGCTAAGTCAATAGCTTCACTAATCCTGTTATTCCGAGAGTCATGCCAGGTATTCCTGGTGTAAAATCGCTGTGCACTATTGGCAATGGACACCTTAATTCACAGCTTGAATATTACAGTAGAGCGCGAAACCGTTTGGGAATGTTACCAGATGATATAAAGTTATATGTGTCATAGATGACCCTACCATCCGAGAACATATCCTGATGTATTGAGAGTATAACATCACGTCCAGAGATATAAATTAGTATACATTGCAGAAACGGGCACCTCAATTTCATGCATCAAGAATGAGATCGAGAGTACAGCCATTGGGGATCGTTACCACGTTCCTTGAGATTCGCACTGACAAGGCCAATAGCTTCACCTATCCTGTGATACGATGAGCAAAACCAGATATACCGGGATTAAATACGCAGAACAGTATTGACAATTGATACCCTAGTTCACGATATAAATAATAACGTACATAGTCAAACCGTTATAGAAAGTTACTTATTGGTATAGTTTCAAGCATTTTACCGAAGGCCTGACCTTCCGTGACCCAAAAAGGATGTATCGAGAGTATAACTTCGTGTCCAGAGAAACAAATTAGTTTACATTTTAGAGACGGGCACCATAGTTTCATGTATGAATGTGAATATCTAGAGGCAAACATTTCCAGAACGTTACCACCTGCTTTATAAAAACGCACTTCTAACACAATAGCTTCTCCTATCCTGTGGTTCCGAGAGTCCAACTTCGTATATCTGGAGTAAATCCGTTGGACAGGATTGGCAATAGACATCTTAATTGACTGTTCAAATATTAAAGTAAAGCATCAAACCGTTTTAGAACATTACTTATTGGTATTAAGGCAAAAGATTTTACCGATGGTCTTACCTACCGAGAACTTAACCCGCTGTCTCGACAGTATAAATTCGTGATCACAGATGCAAATTAGTATACATTTTAGTAACGGGCACCTTAATATCATGTATGAAATAGAAGATCTAGTGTCAATTCATTTGAGAACGTTACCACCTTGTTTGAGAGTCGAACGCCTGAGTCAATGTCTTCACCTAATCTAGTATGCCGAGTGTCAGACCAGGCATTCTAGGAACACATCCGCTGTAAAGCATATGCAATAGACATCTAAATTCTAGGTAGGGTGAAACAATGAAGACCAATTTCTATCTCTGAACACGATGTTATACCCTGGAAACGCCGTGTTTAGTTCTCCGAAGGTAAGGAAATCGGTAATGTGTTTGACTTTATACCAATTGACCTTGATCTGAAGCCATACGCTCCAAGGCGCTCATCTTTACAATTCAAACCGTGAATTAAGGTGTTTACTGGCAATACCGTTAAGCGCATTTACACCAGAGATACCTAGATTGAATCTCCAAATCACTGGATACGTGAAGCTATTGACTTAGCCGTACGGCTGTCACAGTTGGAGGTACCTTCCGCCAACGGTTTGACCCTCTATCTTCTAATTCATACATGAAGATAAGGTGCACGTCACTAAGATGTATACTATCCTACTGGACTGAACACGAAGTAATTCTCTCGCTACAGCGGGCTAGGTTCTCGTAATGTAAGGTATTCAGTAAAAATAATATTTTCAATAGTGTTGGTAACGTTCGCAATCGGTTGAGGTGTCTCATCCTCACCGCACACAATTGAGGTGTCTATGGTTAACAATGTGCTGCCAATTTACACCCGGCATACCTGGTTTCAGTTCCGGAATCACAGGATTGGTGTCGCTATTGACTTATTCGGTCGATCCTCAAAGAAGGTGGAAAAGATCTCGAACGGCTTGACCTTCCACCTTTATATTTCATACTCGAAATGAAGGTGCCCTTCACTAAAAAGTATACCAATTTGCTTCTCTGAACACTGTGATATACTCTCGATGCAACGGGTCAGTTTTTCAGAGGTTCAGGCATTCTGTAAGTGGTTTCACCCCTCACGAGTATGTAATGTTCTACAGCAGTTTGACGGTCTGCTTTATTATTCATACCGTGAATTATGGTCTCTGTTGCCAATATTGTACACGGCAATTACTCCCGGAATACTTGGTTCTACTCTTGGAAAAGCAGGATATGTGAAGGAATTGACTTAGCTGTTCGAGTCACGAAGCAGGTGGTAACATTCTCGAACAACTAGATTCATGATTTTAAATACTTGTACATGAAAATATGACATTTGTCTGCTAGAATATCTACCAATTTATTTCCGCGAACATTAAGCATGACACTCACTACAGCGGGTTATGTAGATCGGAAGGTAAGGCCTTCGGGAAATAGTGTGACTGTATATCAATAGTTAAAGTTCTACAACAGTTTGATGCTCTTCTTTAACATTCGAACAGTGAATTATGATATCCATTACCAATCCTGTTCAGCGAATATACACCCGGATTTCCTGATTTTGCCCTTGGAACCACATGAGGGGTGATGCTGTTAACTTAGCCGTTCGAATCTCAAAGTGGATGGTAACATTCTCGAACTCTTTAACCTTCGATGATCCAATTCATAAAAAAATTACGGTGCTGCCACTAAAATGTATTCAAATGTGTGTCTCTATACACGAAGTTATGCGCACGATACAGCGGGTTAGCTTCTCGGAGTGTAAGGACTACGGTGACACGAATGACTTCGTACCAGTTGGTAATGTTTCCCGAAGGTTTGACTCTCTACGTCAATATTCATGCCGCGAATTAATATGTCAATTGGCAAGACTGTTCAACGGACTTACTCTCGAAATACCGGTTTTAATTCTCAGAATCGCAGGACCGGTGATATTACTGACTTTGCCTTTCGTCTCTCACAGAAGGAGGTAACGTTCTTGAAAGGTTTGGCGATCGAACTTCTAATGCACGCATGCAGTTAATGTGCCCGTCACTGAAATGGAGACCAATTTCATCATCTGAACACGAACTGTAATATAGTGTTGTGATATTTTCGATTTTTTTTTTTAAATTTCAAGTTTGTAATTTCAGAACATGTATCGTACATGAATCGTGCCTTTGTAATTAGTTGAGCATACGTTTGTGACAATATCTTGTTATATTCCCTCATATTTTATATGATTGTCTCCATATGTACCGTCGCTGCCGGCATGACACGACTGGATTCATCTTGCTGTTGCCTTCGCTACATCGGAGCGACAGGTGTTGATGATGGTCTTCGTTAACTTCTTTAACCATGATATTGTACTGTATGCGTTTTTCCATGCCATCCATTTATTGACGCATACTGTAATTTACTGTAATTATATTTTCAATTTTTCCAAAATTTCCAATTTTTATTAGAAAAAATTGTTTTGTTTTGTAAAAGTGTCATTGGAATTAGTTGATTGTACGTTTCTTACATTATTTTGTTAATCATACTCTTATTTTATGCGATTGTCTGTGTACGTACCTGTACTTCCGGAACGACACGGCTGGAGTTATATTGTAATTTCGTTCACAAGATAGGAGCGATGCTGGTATATGGTCTTTGCTAATTTCCTTCACCTTAATATTTTACCGTTGCTATTCATTCGCAGATTTCTATTTATTTCTACTCACTGTAATTTACTGTTTCGATATTTTTGATTTTGTTCCGAAAGTTTCAATTTCTATTTTAAAAAATTGTATTTCTCAGTGTATATTTTGGTATAATGCGAGTGTACGTTTATTTCATTATGCTGTAAAGCTTAATGTTATTTTAAATGATTGGCTCTATACGCACCTACGCTGCCATGCGCGACACGGCTGGAGATGACCTTGTAGTTGCTTTCTGTAGATCGAAGCAGCACTAGTGTATGACCTCCGCTAGTTTCCATAACCGCGGTATTGTACCGTAAGCGGTCTTTCGCAATGTTCCATTTATTTATACATACTGCGATTTACTGGTCTAGTATTTCCGATTTTTCCTGCAATGTCCAATTTTTAATATGGAAAATTGTATTCTTCGGAAATGTACATTTGGAATTATTTGAGTGTATGTTTACAACAATATCTTCTAAAGCACATTGTTACTTTATATGATTGACTGTATTCGTACCTACGCATCCGTAGCGATACGGTTGCTGTGGTCTTGTAGTTGCATTCGGCAGATCGGAAGACACGACTGATCGATCTTCATTAATTTCTATTACTTTGATATTGTAACATATGCATTTCATCACAGTTTTCCATTTATTCATACATTTTGATTTTTAGTTTAAGAAATTGTATCCCTTAGGAAAAGTGTATTTGGTATTAGCTGAGTTTACGTTTATCACAATATTTTGTTAAATACATTATTATTTTATAGGACTGTCAGCATACGTACCATCTATTCCGGAACGAAACGTCTGATGTGGGATTGCAGATGGGTTCACCATATCGGACTGACGCTACGGTATTATCTTCGATAATTTCTCTTACCTTGATATTGTGCCGAATGCATTTTTTCGACATTCACTATTTATTTCTACATTCTGTGATCAATCATACTGTTATGATATTTCCGATTTTATTCAAACCCCCCAATTTTTTATTTCAGAAATTGTATTTTTCAGGAGATGTGAAAATATCATAGCAGTAACTTACAGTATATACAAATAGGTCAAAAATTAGGAAAAATTTTTTACTGCACAATATCAAGGTTAAAAAAATTATCGAAGACCATCCAATAGTGTCGTTCCGTTCTATCGTACACAGATACAAGACATCGCCAGTGGTGTCGCGCAAACAGCGTAGGTACGTGGACAGAAAGTCATACAAAATAACAATTATTTGAACATATTAATGTCATACGGGTGCACTGAACTGATTCCAATGTCACTTTTCTTAAGAAGTACAATTTTCGAAGATAAAGATTGAAAATTTTGATGATAAATCGAAAATATCATAAAAGTAAATTGCAGAATGCATAAATAAATGGGAAACTGAGGAAATACTCATACGGTACAAGATCAAGGTTATAGAAATAAACGGAGACCATTCATTAGTGCCTATCCGTTCTGCCGTACACAACCACAACACCTCGTTGGTCTTGTTGCTCCCATAGCGAAGGTACGTATAGAAACAGTCATATAAAATAGCAATAAGTTTAACAAATTTTCGACATGTACGTACACTCAACTAATTCCAAAGACTCTTTTGCTATGAAATACAATTTCCTAAAGTAAAGATTAACAATTTTGGAAAATGTTGAACAAGATCAGTATCAAAGATATTAACAAGGACCATCCAGTAGGCTCGTCCCATCAGGTCGTAAGCAACTGCAAGACTTTGCCAATCCTGTCGCTCAAACAGCGTAGGTACTTACACAGACAATGAATACACAAATAATTCGGAAGGAACTTTTACTAGGAAATACAATTTATCAAATTAAACATTGGAAATTTAAAAAAAAATACTGAATATCATAACAATAAATTGCAGTATGTTGAAATAAGTAAAAAATGGCGAAAGAATGCGTACGATGCAAGATTAAGGTTGGAGAAACTAACGATGGCCATACGCAAATACAACACCTCTACAGTCGTATCGTTCCGGCAGCGGACGTTCTTGTACAGATAATCATGTAATACATAGAAAATTCAACACTATATCGTCGTAAACGTAAACTCACATGATTCCATAAAAAATTTTACTAAAAAATACAATTTCTGAAATTAAAAAGTGGATATTTTGAAAAAAATTGGAAAGTACACAATAGTAAGTTGCAATATATAGAAATAAATAAAAAACTGCGAAAGAATGCATGCGGTACAAAATCAAGATTAAAGAAATTAACAAAGATTATCCAGTAATGCTGGACCGTGCTACCCTAAGCAATTACAAGACCTCGTCATTTGTGTCGCTCCGACAGCGTAGGTACGCACACGTGCAATCATATACAATCACAATAAGTCTAAGAAAATAATGACATAATAGAACACATAACAATGACCATAGACACTTTTTCTAAGAAACATAAGCTATTAAAGAAAAAATTAATTATTATAAAAAAAAAAAATCGGAAATTTCATAACAGACAATCACAGCATGTATAAATAGATTGAAAGCAGGGAAAAGATGCATACGGTACAATATCAAGGCAATAGAAATTTCCGTCGACCATTAAGTAGTTTCGTTCCCATCTACGGATAACGTCTATAAACCAAAATATTGTCACAAACGTATGCTCAACTAATTCCAAAGGCTCTTTTCGTGTACGATACAGTTTCCGAAATTATAGATTTGGAATTTTGAAAAAAATCTAAAATATCGTAACAATAAATTACAGTATGTACTCATCAACAGAAAGGAGAGATGGAATGCAAACGGTACAATATCAAGGCCAAAGAAATTAATAAAGACCTAACGGCACTGTCACTCCGATCTAGCGAACGCGACTACAAAGCCAATCCAGCCATGTCGCACCGGACGCGTAGGTACGCATATAGACAATCATATAATGTAACAACAAGCTTGGCAGATAATTTTCATATATGTACACTCAACTATTTCCAAAGCCACGATTACCAAGAATTACAAATCTCTAAACAAAAATTTATAATTATGACAAATCGAACATACCGTAACACTGAATTACAGCATATAAAATTGAATACATGACTAAGAAAGAATTAATATTGTACAGTATTAAGGTTAAAAATATATACAAGGACTATACAGCAGTGACGCACCGATCTAATGAACGCTACTACAAGACCACAGCAGCCGTGCCGCTCCGGAAAAGCAGATACGTATAGAGGCAATCCTATAATATACCCAAGGACTTAACAAAATATTGTCCTAAACGTACACACAACTAATTCCAAAGACACTTTTACTAAGAAATACAATTTTCTAAAATAAGGATTTATAATTTCGAAGAAAATAGAAAAATTCATAACAGCGAATTGCAGAACGTATGAATAAATGGAAAACGTGAGAAAAAATGGATAGAGTTCAAAACCATTGTTACACGAAAAAACGATGACCATCCAGAATGCCGCTCTGATCTGCCGTATGCAACTACAGAGCCATTACAGCCGTGTCGTTCCGGAAGCGTAGGTACGAATATAGACAATCATATAAAATAACAATAATATTCTGAAAATATTGTCTCAAACATGCACTCAACTTATTTAAAAGGCACTTTTCTAAAGAAATACAATCTTTTACTCTAAAAATTAAAAGTTCCGATAAAAATCGGGAATATCATAGCCGTAACTTACGGTATGTATAAATAAATGGAAAAACTGGGAAAAATTGCATACGATATCAAATCAAGGTTAATGAAATTAACGAAGATCATACAGTAATGCAAGTCCGAACTGCCGTACGCAGATGCCAGACGTCGCCAGCGCTGCAGTTCTGACAGCGTACGTACCTATAGAGACAATCGTAGAAACACTAAATTACAGTATTTGTAAATGAATGGAAAACTGCGAAAGAATGCATACGGAAAATATTGTAGTTAAAGAGATGACCAAAGACAATCCAATAGCGCCGCTCCGTTCTGTCGTACGCAAGTCCATGGCTTCGCAAGTACTGCCCGTCCTACATCGTAGGTTCTCTTGCAGGCAATATTGTAATATAAAGAAATGTAATATAAGAATAAGTTCAACAATAGAATGTCATAAACATACACTCAAGTAATTCCAATGGCACATTTACTAAGAAGAACAATTTCGTAAAATAAGTGTAGAAAATTTTTAAAGATATCGCAAATATAATAACAGTAAATAACAGTGCGTATAAATAAATGGAAAACGGGGAAAAATACATGCGGTATAGTATCAAGGTTAGAGGAATTATCGGGGATCAGACAGTAGTGTCACTCCGATCTGCCGTATGCAACTACTATACCTCGCCAGTCGTGTCGCTAAAACAGCGTATGTACGAATACAGATAATTATATAAAATAACAATAGGTTTAAGACAATATCGTCATATACGTTCGCGCAACTAATTCAAAAGGCACCTTTACGAAGAAATACAATTTTTTAAAATAAAACTTGAAAAATTTGAGCAGAATCAAAGATATCATAACATTAAATTATAGTATGTATAAATAAATAGAAAACTGAGAAAGAATGCTTACGATACAATATTATGGATGAAAAAATTAACGAAGACCATACGTTATAGTCGCTTCCGATCTGCCTTCGCAACTGCAAGGAATCCACAGTCGTGTCGCAACGGCAGCGTAGGTACGTATACAGACAATCATATAAAATGACAACATATTTAACAAAGTATTGTCATAAACGTACAATCAACTAATAAGAGAGACACTCTTCCTAATAAATATGAATTTTGAAATTTAATAAAATATCGAAAATATCATACTTGTAAATTAAAGTATGCATAAGTAAACACAGAACTGAGAATGAATGCATACAACTAGTGTCGGTGATTTAACGTGCGGCTCCTGCCACGAGGGCTTAATCCACACGGCCACCATGGGCACGGGATTGGGATACGCCCAATCAGCGCAGTGTGTGGCGCACCTTACCACACACCTACCAATTAGCTCGTAGACTGCAAGCCCTACGCGCCAACCTTGGGAGGGCCGGGACCTTTCTGAATCCCTACTGACTCTGGCAGGCCTGTGCCCGAGCAGATATCACGCCGCTCACCCGTGGAGGATCTCCCGCCAGAATACGGAGTCCCCTAACCCGCGATATGGGCTTACCACTGCCCACTCGAGGCCAACCCAAGCAACCGGCGGGGAGGACGGACCAAGGCCCGCCCGCCCCAGGGCTCGAACCGGTTCCCGAGGTACCAGTGAATGCAGGGCCGTATCGGTCATACCCCTGGTAAGGACACCTTACTTCCTGAATGAGGTGCTTGCTCACTTCGGCCTAGGTTCGGCCGACTCAGGCACCGTGGGTTCGTCATACCCATACTGCAAATGGACCAGAAGGCCCATCGCAGCCCCTGCGGGGAATGAATGCATACAGTACAATATCAAGGTTGGAGAAATTAACCAGAGACCATGCAGTAGAGTCGCCCAGACCAGCCGTACGTAGCTACAAACAAGACCTCGCCAGTCGTGACGAAGGATAAAGTCGAGGGATAAAGGAATTGACGGAGACCTTCCTGTAGTTTCGCCCGACCTGCCGTTCGCAAAAGCAAGACAGCGGCAGTGGTATCACTCCGACAGCGTACGTTCGTATACAGACATTCATGTAAAATAATATTGAATTAAAAAAAATATTGTAATAAACGTACTCTCAAATAATTCCATTGAAACTTTTAATCAGAAATACAATCGTTTTAACTGAAAATTGATATTTCGGAGAAAATCGAAAATATCATAACAGTAACTGACAGTGCTTATCAATACATAGAAAACAGCGACAGAATACATGCGGTACAACATACATGTTAAAGAAATTAACAAAGACTATATAGCAATGTCACTCCCATATACCTTACGTAACTGCAAGACCACTCCTGTCGTGTTGCTTTGGAGGCGTAGGTCCGTATAATGAAAATCCTGTAAAACAGCGACAGGCTTAACAGTATATTGTCATAAACGTAATCTCGCCTAGTTCAAAAGACACTTTGACCAAAAAATAAAATTCTGGTAATTATAATAATGAAAACATTGAAATGAATGTAAAATATAATAACTTTAAATTGCAGTACGTATAAATAAAGGTAAAACTATTAGGAAATGCGCACGGTACAAAATCAAGTTTAAAGACATTATCGAAGTCCATTCTGCAGTGCCGCTCCTGTCTGTCGTACGCAACTGCAAGACAGCACCAGCCGTGCTGCCCCGGAAGCGTATTACGTATACAAAAATTCATATAAAATAACAAAATGATGAACAAAATAATGCCGCGGACGAACAGTCAACTATATCCGAAGACACTCTTCCTAAAGAATACAACTCCGTAACCTGAAATTGAAAATATTCATAAAAATACGACATATCGTAACAGTATATTACGGTATATACAAATAAATGGACAACAGGGAAGAAATGCATGCGGTGCAAAACGAGGATAACGAAATTAGCGAACACGAACCAGCAGTGCCGCTCCGATCAGCCGTACGCAACTACAAGGCCTCACCAGTTGTGTCGCACCTCCAGTGTATGTACGTATACAGATAGTCATGTAGAACAACAATAGTTTTACAAAATGATGATATAAACCTACACTCAACTAATTCCGAAATAGTTTTTCCTAAGAAGTACAATTTTTAAAATAAAAAGTAGGACACTTAGTATGCTGAAATACGTAGAAAAATGAGAGAAATGCATAGGTTACTCTGTAAAGGTTAAAGAATTTATCGAAAACCTTTCAGTACTGCCGCTCCGATTTACTGTATGCAACTGCAACACCACCCTAGTCGTTTTGCCCCGGCAGTGTAGAAACGTATACAGACTACCGTATAAGAAAACAAAGAATTTAACAAGATATCGTCATAATCGTACACGCAACTAACTAGAAAGACGCTGTTACTAAAAAATATAATATTTAAAATTATAAATTTGAATTTTCGAAAAGAATCGAAAGTATCGTAACAATAAATTACAGTATGTAGAAATAAATGGAAAATAAAACAAAAATGCATACGCTAAAATATCAAGGCTGGCGAAATTAATGAAACCATTCCAGTATTGTCGCTCCGACATATGTCGCCACTTTGCGTCAATGCGCATACGTTGACGGACATAGTCGAGTCGCACCGAGATACCATTCGCAACAGCAAATCCACTCCAGCCGCGTCGCTCCGGAGACGTGGTTGCGTATACAGAAAATAAATATAAAACAACAGTAAGTTTAACACAATATTGTCATAAACGTAAGCTCAACTATTACAATAGATGCTTTTACTACGTAATACATTCTTTCAAATTAAATATCGGAAATTTTGGAAACAAATCGAAATTGTCACAGCATTACATTGCAGTTTGTATAAATAAATGGTTGACTGTGAAAAAATACATACGGTACAGAATCAAGGTTATGGGTGTTGTCAAAGGCCATCCAGTAATGCCGCTCCGATATACCGAAAGCAGCTACAAGACAACGCAAGTCGTGTACCGCCGGATGCGCAGATGCGTAAAGAGACAATCATATAAAGTAACAACTAGTTTAACAAAATAATGTCGTAAAAGTACACTCACCTAATTCCAAAGACGCTTTTACTAGAAACAGAATTTTAGAAGATATAAATTGGAAACTTCGATGAAAATTGAAAACATCATAACAGCAAATTGCTGTATGTAGAAACGAATAGAAAACTGCGACAGAATGCATACGACACAATATTATGGTTGAAGAAGTTATCGATGAGAAACCAGTAGTGCCGCTTGTACGTATGGAATCAATCATATAAAATAACAATGAATTCTATATAATATTGCCAAAGCCTACACATATCGAGTTCTAAAGGTGCTGTGCTCGGAAATAATATTTTTTGAGATAAAGACGGAAAGTTTCGAAAAAAAATTGAAAATACATTGACTGTAAATTACAGAATCAGTTAATAAATAGGCAACTGGGGAAAAATGCATACAGAACAAAATCAAGGTTAATGGAATTATCGATGTCCAACCAGTATGTTGCTCCGATTTGCCGTACGCAGTTAGAAGTCTTCAACAGACGTGATTGCTAGAGCAGGGCAGGTACTTGTACACACAAACATATAAAATAACAATAAGTATAATGACATAATGTCATAAACGTACATTCAACTAATTCCAAACACACCTTACCAGAGATATACAACTTTCAGAGTAAAAATTGAAAGTTTTGAAAAAATATCGATAATATCAAATCAGTAAGTTACAGTAGGTAGAGATAAATAGAAATCTGCGAAACAACGCAAATGGTACAATATCAAGGCTAATGATATTAAAAAAGATCATACAATATGCCGCTCCGATCTGCAGTACGCAATTACTGGACTGTATTTGGAGTAAAACACCTTTTTCAGAGGGTGGAACTAGTATATAGTTTAATGTCGAGCGCCATAATTTCATGAAAGAATTAGAAGACCGAGGGTCAAACCGTTCGAGAACGTTGCCACCTTCTGTGAGAGGCGATCTGCTATGTCAATAGCTCCATCTATGACGTCATTCGGAGAGTCGGACCTGGTGTTGCTGGAGCAAATCCACTGAACAGTATTGGCAATAGACACATTATGCCACAGCTTGAATATTAACGTAGACTGCCAAGCGGTTGTAGATTGATACCTATTGGTATAGAGTCAATCACTTTTCCGATTTCCTTACCTTCGGTGAAGCTAACCTGCCGATCCGGGAGTATAACCTCGCGTTCAGAGAACGAAATTAGTATACATTCCAGTGACTGGCACCCGAACTTCGTGTATGAATTAGATAATCGAGGATCATGCGTTTCGGGAACGTAATCACCATCTTTGAGAGTCGAGCGGCTAAGACTATAGCTTCTCCCATCCAGTGATTCCTAAGGTCAGAGCAGGTATTCCAGGAGTAAATTAGCTGAAAGGTATTGGCATTAACCGCTTTAATTCACCGTTTTAATATTACAGTGGAGCGACAAACCATATGAGAAATGTTCCAGTTGATATAAAGTCCAACGTTTTATTGATGACCTTACCGTCCGAAAGCATAACGAGCTTTATCGAGAATATGTCGGAGTGTTCAGAGGAACAAATGAGTATACGCTTTAATGCCGGGCACCTTAATTTCATGAATGACATAGAAGGTCGGTTGTCATACCGTTCCGGAACGTTACCACCTTCTTTGAGGATCGGACAGCAATTTCATTCGCATCACCAATCCTGTGATTCCGATAGTCATACCTGGTATTCCTGCAGTAAATCCACTGAACAATATTGGCAATAGACACCTCTACTTACGGTTCGAATAATATTATACGGAGTCCACCAGTTGTAGAACCAGGGTGTATATTGCAAATACTGTACTGAGGATTTAATCCCGGAGTACCTGGTTTTACTCTTGGTATAGCAGGATCGGTGAACATATTGCCTCAGCTATGGGACTCTCATGAAAGGTAGTATCGTTCTCCTACGGTTTGACGAAAGATCTCCTAACTCATTCATGAAATTAATGTGCCCGCCACTAGAATGTATACTAACATGCTTCTCCGAGCACTACGTCATACTCTCGATGCAGCGGGTTATACTCTCTGAGGGTAAAGTCTTTGGTAGAACGTTTGACATTATACCAATAGGTAACGTTCGACAATGATTGGGCTCTGTACTTTCGTATTTAAATCATGAATTAGGGTGACCCTTGCCTATAGCGTACAGCGGAATGACTCCCGGAATACCTGGCTTGACTATCGGAATTCCAGATTAGGAGAAGCTATTCACTTAACCGCTCGACCCTCGAACAATGTGGGATACTTCTCGAACGATTTGAAACTCGATCATTCTATACACATCACTTAAATAAGGTGCTCCTCTGCTAAAGTGCCTAGTAATTTGTCTCCGTGAGCACTAAGCATGACACCCGCAACATGGGGTTAGGTTCTATCAAGGTAATTCGGAAAACGGAACGGCTCTATATCAATTGGTAAAGTTCTACAACGGATTGACGGCCGAAATTAATATTCAAACCGTGAATTGAGGTGTCTATAACCAATACTGTTCAGCCGATATAGTCTCGGAATACTTGTATTGTCTCTCGGAATGGCATGGTAGGTAAAGATATTGATGTAGCCGTTCGTTTCTCACTGGAGTTCGCAAGGTTTTCGACCGTTTCGCCACTCGACCATCTAATTCATACACGAAGTTCAGGTGCCCGTCAGTGTCATGGGGAATAACATCCTTCTCTGAACACGAAGCCATGCTCTCGATACACCCGGCAAGTTTTTCGGGGCATAAGGTATTCGGTAAGACGTTTAACTTTATAGCAATTGGTATCGATCTACTCCGGTCTGACGGTCTGCCTTAATATTCAAACCGTGCATTAAGGTGTCAATTGCCAATAGTGTTCCGCGGATTTAGTCCGGGGAAACCTGGTTTGACTCTCGGAATCGCAGCATAGGTATAGCTATTTTCTTAGCCGTTTGAAAATCAAAGAGGGCGGTAAAGTTCTCGAACTGCTTGACACACGATTTTCTAATTCATTCATAAAATTGATGCCCTCGTCCCGAAAACCAATGCTAATTCACCCCACTGGCACGATGTTATACTCACGACATAGCGGGATTGTTTTTTGGAGAGTTGCCACCTTCATTACGTATCGAACGGCAAAGTCAATAGCTATACCTATTCTGTGATTCCGAAAGTCAAGCAAGTTATTCCGGGCGAAAATCCGCTGTACAGTATTGGCATTAAACACCTTATTTCACGGCTTGATCATTAATGTCGGGCGCCAAACCATTGGAGAACGGTACGAATTTGAATCGAGTCAAGCCTTTTACCGAAAGCCTTACCTGCGCTGAATCTAACCCGCTGTATCGAGACTATATCAACGTGCTTAGTGGAATATATTAATATAAATTTTTGAGTCGGGCACCTGAATTTCATGTATGAATAAGAATATCGAGAGTCATACCGTTGGAGAACGTTACCACCTTTCTTGAGTGCCGCACGGGTTAGTCAATAGCTTCACCTATCGTGTGATTCCGAGAGTCAAACCACATATTGCAGGAGTAAATGCCCAGAACAGTATTTGCAATAAACGCCTTACTTCACGGCATGAATGTTAAAGGAGACCGTCATGCTGTTGTACAATGTTTCCTATTCCTATGAAGTCTATCTTTCTACAGAAGGCCTTACCGTCCGAGAAACTGACCCCATATATCGTGGGTATTACCTCGTGTTCAGTGAAGCAGATTAGTATACATTTTGGTGACATGATCCTTAATTATAGGTATGAATTTGAAGATCGAGTGTCAAACCGCCCGAGATCGTTGCCCCCTTCTGTCAGAGTCAATCGACTATGTCAATAGCTTCACCTATCCAGGGATTCGGAGAGCCAAACCAGGTATTCCTTGTCTAAGTCGCTGAACAGTATTGGCAATAGACAGCTTATTTCACGGTATGAATAATAATGCAGATCATCAAACAGTTGTAGATCTTTACCTATTCGTATAGAGTCAAACATTTTACCGAAGGCCTTACCTTCCTACAGAGGGTATGGCTTCGTGTTCAGAAAAGCAAGTTAGTATGAATTTTAATGACAGGCACCATAATTTCATGTATTTCTTATTAGATCGAGGGACAATCCGTTCGAGAACGTTACCTCTTTCTTTTAGAGACGAACCGCTATGTCCATAGCATGACGTATACAAATATCCTAAGAGTCAAGCCATGTATACCCGGAGTAAATGTTACTAATTTGCTACATTCAACACTGAGCAAGACACTTGCTGCAGCGGTTTGGGCTTCTCGGAAGGTATGACCCTCGGTAAAAAGTTTGACTCTAAATTAAAATATAAAGCTCTATAACCGTTGGACGCTCTACCTTCATATTCATACCGTAAAATAAGCTGTCTATTGCCAATATTGTCCAGCGGATGTTCTCCCGGATTACCTGGCATTACTTTCTGAGTCACAAGATAGCAGATGCTATTGTCCTAGCCGTTCCGCCCTCAGCGAACGTGGCAACGGACTCAACGGTTTGACCCGAGATCTTCTAATTCAAGCACGGAACAATGGTGCCCGTCTACATTATGTATACCAATGTGCTTCTCTGGTCACGAAGTGATACTCTCGATGCAGCGGGTGAAAGTGAGGCCTTCGGTAAAACATTTGACTTTACGCTAATTGGTAACGATATAAAACTGTTGGACGGTCTACATTAACATTCAAACCGTGAATTAAGGTGTCTATTGCCTATACAGGTCAGCATCCTTTGTTCAGGAATACCTGGTTTGACTCAACCAACCACAGGATAGTTGAAGCCATTCTCGTAGCGGTTGGTGTCTAACAGAAGGTGGCAACGTTCCCGAGCTGTTTGGCGCACGATCCTCTAATACATACATAAAGTTAATGTGCCCGTCACTGAAACTAATACTAATTTCCTTCTCAGAACCCGAAGTTATAGTCTCGATGGAGCCGTTCACATTCGCGTAAGTAAACGCCATCGGTAAACGTTTGACTTTGTACAAATCGGTATCGTTCTCAGACGTCTTGACACCCTACTTTAATATTCAAGCAGTGAATTAAAGTGTTTTCTGCTAATACCGTTCAGCAGATTTACTCACTGGATTCCTGGCCTGACTGTCGGAATCACTGGATAGGTGAAGCCATTCACATCGCCGTTAGTGTCTAAAAATGGTAGTGTCGTTCTCCATCGGTTTTGCCGTCGATTTTTATATTTATTCATGAAAATGTGTTGACCGTCTGCGAATATGTCGACTAATTTGTTTCCGCGAACAATAAGCAAGACAACTCGATTCGGCGCGATCGGATCTCGGAAGGTCACGTAATCTGTAAATGTAATGACATTATACTAATTGATATCGTTCTCAAACGGCTTGATGCTCCGTTTTAATACTCAAGCCGTGAATTATGGCGTCGGTTGCCCACACTGTTCATTGGATTTACTCGCGGAATACCTGGTTTGCACCTGGAATCGCAGTATAGGTGAAGCTATTGACTTAGCCGTTCGTCTCTTACAGAAAGTGTGCAACGTTCTCGAGCGTTTGACCCTATATCTTCTACTTCATACTTGAATTTAATGGTGACGTCACTAATATGAATACTAACTTGCATCCTTCTACACGATGTTATACTCTCGATACAGCGGATTTGTTCCTCGGACGGTAATGCCTTCGGTAAAACGTTTTGACCCCTACACGTATATGTAACGTTCTATAACGGTTTGACATTGCTCTTTAATATTCATACCGGGAATTTAGGTGTGTCTTGACAATCCTGTTCAGCGCATTTACTCCTGGGATACCTCGCTTTAATTACGGAACCCCAGATAGGTGATGCTATGGACGTAACCGTGCGTGTCTCAAAGCAGATGGTAACGATCTCGAACAGCTTGTGTCTCGATTTTGCTGTTCATACACGAAAAATATGGTGTCCGTCTGCTCAAATATCTAATAATTTGATTCCACTACCACTATGCAAGATACTCCCTACAGCGGGTTATGCTTCTCGGAAAGTTATACCCTGGGTAAAATTTTCGTCCTTATACCAATTGGTATCGGTCTCAAACGGCTTGGCGAACTACTATAATATCAACCCGTGATTTGATGTGTCCATTGCTAATACTGTTCAGAGGATTGACTGCCCGAATACCTGGCTCAACTCTCGGAATCACAGGAGAGCAGAAGCTATTGTCTTAGCCGTCCAACTCTCAGAGAACGTGGTAAAACTCTATAAAGGTTTGAACTCCTATCTTCTTACCCATACGTGAAACTAAGGTGCGCGTCACTAGAATGTCTACTAATTTGTTCCTCTGAACCCGGAGTTATACCATCGATACAGCTGGATAGGCTTTCGGAGTGTAAGGTCTCCAGTATAACGTTCGACTTTATACAAATTGGCAACGCACCCAAGCAGTTTGACGCTCTACATTAATATTCAATCCGCGAATTAATGTGTCTATTACCAATACTGTTCAGCGGATTAACGCCCGAATACCTGCTTATAGACATGCTATCACAGTTAGATGAAGTTATATCGAGGTCTTGTAGTTGTACACTGCAGCTCGAAGCGGTATTACTGTATGGTTTCAGTCAATTCCTTATCCTTGACTTTGTACCATATGCATTCTGTCATAGTTTTCTATTTATTTATAGACACTGCAATTTACTGTTCTTATACTTTCGTTCTTGTTCGAAATTTTCAATTTTTATGTAAAAGAATTGTATTTCTTAGTAAAAGTGCTTTTGAAATTAGTTGAGTGTACGTTTATGACATTACCCTGGTAAAAATATGTTATTTTATATGATTGTCTGTATAAGTAATTATGCTGTTGGAGCGACACGGCTGAAGTGATCCTGTATTTGCGTTCCATATATCGGAGCTAAACTAGGGTATGATCTACGTTAACTTCTTTAACCTTGATATTGTACCGAATGCACATTTCGCATTTTTCTATTTATTTCTACACACTGCAATTTAAACGCATGGTATTTCCGATTTTCTTCCAAATATCCTATTGTGAATATCAAAAATTGTATTTCTCAGTAAATGTGACTTGGGAGTTATGTGAGTGTACATTTATGACAATGTTTTGCTAATCTTA
Source organism: Lasioglossum baleicum (assembly GCF_051020765.1). Classification (NCBI taxonomy): domain Eukaryota; kingdom Metazoa; phylum Arthropoda; class Insecta; order Hymenoptera; family Halictidae; genus Lasioglossum; species Lasioglossum baleicum. The sequence continues at coordinate 24,919 of NW_027470361.1, forward strand.
TTGTTGCTTTATATGATTGCCTCTATGCGTACTTACGCATCCTATTCGATAAGACAAAAGTAGACTTGCCGTTGTGTCTGGCAGATCGGAGCGACAATACTGGCTGGTCTTCGTTAATTTCTTTAATCATGGTATCGTAACGTATGCAGTTTGTTCGCTTCTCTTTTAAATTCTACATATCGTTATTACCTGTTCTGATATTCTCGATTTCTTCCAAAATTCCAATTGATAATTTCAAAAATTGTATTTCTTAGTAAAATTCTATCTGGATATAATTGAGTATACGTTTTCGCCAATACATTGTTATAATATTTTTATTTTATGCGGTTGTCTGTATACGTACCTACGGTTCTTGCAGACACGGCTGAATTATACTTAGTTGCGTTCACATGATCGGAGCGGCACTTCTCGATGGTTTACGTTAATTTATTTAACCCTGATTTTATACCATATTCATTTTTTCCCAGTTTTCCATTTACTTATGCATACTGTAATTTACTGTTTTGATATTTTCGACTTTTCTTCGTAATATTCAATTTTAATTTTAAGAAATTGTATTCCCCAGTAATAGTGACAATATTCTGCTATACTTATTGTTATTTTATATAATTGTCTCTATAGGAACGATCGGTACCAGTGTAACACGACTGGCGATGTCTTGTAGTTGCGTACGGCAGAGCAAAGCAGCAGTACCGTGTGATCTTCGTTAATTTCTCTAACCTAGATATTGTACCGCAGCATTTTTCCAGTCAGCATTTATTTATATATACTGTCATTTACTGCTACGATATTTTCGATTTTCTTCGATATTTTCAATTTTTCGTTGAAAAAATTGAGTTTGATAGTAAAAGCATCTTTGGAATTTTGTTGTGTCTACATTTATGACAATATTATGTTATCCTTATTCGTATTTAATATGATTGTCTGTATACGTACCTACGCTGCCGGAGAGACAATAATGGCGATGTCCTGTATTTGTGTACGACATATCGACGAGGCACTACTGGAGGGTCGCAGTTAATTTCCTTAAACTTAATTTTGTACGGTATGCATTCAATCCCGGTCATCCACTTATTTTATCATCAGTAATTTTACTGCTTTCATATCTTCGATTTTCTTTCAAAATTGTCAATATTCAATTTTGAGAGTTGTATTCCTTAATAACATTGTCTTTTGAGTTAGTTGAGTTTACGTTTATGATAAATTATGTTAAACTTATTGTTATTTCATATGATTGTCTGTGTACATACCAACGCTTCCAGTGCGACACGACTGGAATGACCTCGTAGTTGTGTTCGTAGATCGGAGCGATGCTACTGTATGGTCTTCGTTAATTTCTATAACCTGACATTATACTGCAGAGACTGATTTGCAGTCATCCTTGTAATTTAACTAATTGCAATTTACAGATATGATATATTCAATGTTTCTCAATATTTTCAATTTTTAGTTTAATGGATTGTGTTCCTTAGTAACAGTGTCTTTGGCATTAGATGAGTGAACGTTTATATCAATATTTTGTTTAAACTTATTCTTTTTTTATACGATGGTCTATATATATACCAACGCTGTTTGAGGGACACGATTGTCGAGGTCTTGTAGTAGCGTACGGCAGAATGAAACGGCACTGCTGGATGGTCTAGGATATTGTCTTTAACCTTCATTTTGTAACATTTGCATTTTTCCCCAGTTTCCGATTTACTAATTCTTACTGTAATTTACTGTTATGATATTTTCGATCATTTTCAAAATTCCAATATTTAATTTCAAGCGTCATATGTTTTGGAAAAAGTGTCATTGGAATTGGTTAAGTGTACGTTTATACCGATATTTTGTTGAATTTGTTGTCGTATAATGCGATTGTCTGTATACGAACATACGCTGCAGCAACGACACGACTGGAGTGTTATACCAGTTGCGTACGGTAGATCTGAGAGACAATACTCTATGGTCATTGTTAATATGATTAACCACAATAATTTGCCCGAAGAATTCTTTCTCAGTTTTTTATTTACATCTATAATACTCTAACTTATAGTTATGATATTTTCGATTTTTTTCATAATTTCCACGCTTTAATTACAAAAATTGTATTAATGAGGAAACTTGTCTATTGAATGAGTTGAGTGTACGTTTATAACATGGTTTTATTATACTTATAGTTATTGTATATGACTGTCTGTATGCGAAACTACGCCTCCCGGACCAACACCACTGGCGAGGACTTGTAATTGCGAACGCCAGATGGAAGCGGCTCTACTGGATGGTCTTTGTTTATTTCTTTATCCATAAGGTTGTGCCCTATGTACTCTTTTGCAATTTTCTATTCATTTCTACATACTGCATTTTACTAATATGATTTTTTCAATTCTTGTCAAAATTCATAAATTTAAATACAAGGACCTGCATTCCTTAGTATACGCGCCTCTTAAATTTGTTGAGTTAATGTTTATGACAATATCTTGTTAAGTTTTTTTCATTTACACAGTTGTCTGTATACGTACCTTCGGTGCTGTAGCGACACGGCTGAAGTGGTCTTGTAGTTGCGAACGCCAGATCGAAGCGACATACCGCATGATCTGCGTTAACCTTTTTATCCACAATATTGTACCGCATGCAATCTTTCGCAAATTTCTATATAATTGTGCAAACTGCAATTTACTGTTCTGATTTTTCTACTTTTTTCATAATTTCCAATTTTAATTTAAAAAATTGTATTTCTTGGGAAATCTTTCTTTGGAATTAGTTCAGTGAACGTTTACGATAATAGTTTGTTATATCTTACGTTATTTTCTTATGGTCGATATACGTAACTACGATGCGGGCGAGACGATTGGCGTCGTATTGGATGGTATTTATTAATTTCCTTAACCTTGATATAGTACCGTATGCATTTTATCCCAGTCTTCCATTTATTTGTGCTGACTCTTATTTATTGCACTGATATTTTCAATTTTTTAAAAACTTTTAATCCTTAGTCTAAAAATTTGTAATTTTCAGTAAAAGTGACTTTGGAATTAGTTCAGTGTGCGTTTGTGATATCAGTTTTTTAATCTTATTGTTATTCCATACGATTGTGTGTATAGGTACCTACGCTTCCGGAACAACACGACTGTAGTGGTCTTTTAGCTGCGTACCGCAAATCTGAGCGGCACTGCTGGATGGTCTGGTTAATTTCTTTAGTCTTGAGATTGTACAGTATGCATTTTTCCCAGCATTCCATTTCTTTATGCATAGTGTAATTTATTGTTGTGATATTTTCGATACGTTTCAAAATTCTCACTTTTTATTTCAAAAAGTTGTATTTCTATATAAAAGTTCCTTTCGAATTTGTTGAGCATACGTTTGTTACAGTATTTTGTCAATCTTGTTGTTATTTTATGCTATTGTCTGTATTCGTACCAACCCATCTTGAGCAAGACGACTCTCGAGGTCCTGTAGATGTACACGGCAGCTCGAAGAGGCGTTACTGTATGGTCTCAGTTAATTCCATAACCGTGGTTTTGTACCATATGCATTCTGTACCAGTTTTCCATTTATTTATAGATACTGTAATTTACTGTCGTGATATTTTCGGTCTTCGAAATTTTCAACTTTCATGTAACGAAATTGTATTTCTTAGTAAAATTTCCTTTGAATTTAGTTGAGTGTACGTTTACAACATTTTCTTGTTTAATAATATTGTTATTTTATATGATTGTCTGTACACGTACCATCGCATCCAGGGCGACACAGTTGGCCTGGTCCTCTTGTTTCCTTCAGCAGATCAGGGCGACACTATTGGATGGTCCTCGTTAATCTCTTGACCATGACTTTGTGCCGTATGCATTTTATCCCAGCCTTCAATTTATTAACGCACGCTGTAATTTAATGATGTCTTGATATTTACGATTTTTTTCGAAATATCAATTTTTATTTTTAAAAATTCTATTTTAAATAATAGCGTTCTTGGAATTAGGTGAGTTTAAGCTTATGACAATACTTTGTTGAGCCTGTTGTTATTCATATGATTGTCTCTATTCATACCTACGATTCGGGAGCGACAGGGCTGTGGTGGACTTGCAGTTGCGTTCGGCATATCGGACCCACACTACTGTACTATCGTCGTTAACTTCTCTAACCTTGATATTGTGTCGAATACATTCTTTCGATATTCACTATTTATTACTACATTCTGTGGTCTACAGTTGTGATATTTACGATTTCAACCAAACCTCCAATTTTTTATTTCAGAAATTTTATTCTTTAGAAGAAGTGAAAATATCACAGGAGTATCATACAGTATGTACAAGTAAACGAAAAACTGGGAAAAAATTGTTACTGTACAATATCAAGGTTAAAAACATTATCGAAGACCATCCAGTAGACTCGCTCCGTTCTGTCGTAAGCAACTGCAATGCCACTACAGCCGTGTCTTTCCGGAAGCATAGGTTGCGCATACAGGCAACCGTACGACATAGCAGTATGAATAGCAAAATATTATCATAATCATACACTTAACTAATACGAAAGGTACATTAATAAGATATACAATATTTTAAAATAAAAATTGCAAACATCGGAGGAAATTAAGGGTATCGTAAGAGTTAATTACGGTATTTCTAAATAAACAGAGAATTACGAAAGACTGAATACGTACAACATTGATTTAAAGGATTAACGACGACCATCCAGTTGTGCCGCTTCCGATCTGCCTACGGCAACTACAACGCATCCACATTCGTATCGCAACGGCAGCGTAGGTACGTGTACAGGCAATCAAATAATAATGGCAACAAATGTCCTTAATAATGTCATAAACGTATATCAACTAATGTGCCAAAGACACCTTTACTATGAAGAAATTTGTGAATATCAAAATTAGAAACTATGAGAAAAACGGAACATATCAAAACAGTAAATTACAGTATGTATAAACAAATGCGGACTGGCAACGATGCCTACGGTTCAGAGTCATGGATAGATAAATTATAGATAATCATGCAGTAGCGTCGCACCGATATGCCGAATGAAACTGCAACACCACTCTACTCGTGACGCTCAGGAAGCATAGATACGTATTCAGACAATCATATATATAACAAAGAATTTAACACAATATTGTCATAAGCGTTCACACAACTAATTCCAAAAGGCAGTTTCACTAAGAAATACAACTTTCGTAAATGCAATTGAACATTGCGAAAAATATCGAAAATATCATAACACACATTACAGTTTGTGCAAATAAATGGAAAAATGGGAAAAAAATGCATACGACACAATATCGCGGTTGGAGAAATTAACGATAATCATACAGTAGTTTGATGTACCGAACGCAACTGCAAGTCCACTCCTGTCGTCTTGTTCCGTCAGCTTAGGTACGTATACAGACAGCCATACAAAATAGCAGTTAGTTAAACAAAATAATGTCATAAGCGTACACTCACCTATTTCTAAAAGTAGTTCTACCAGGAAATACAATTTCTTCCAATAGAAATTGAAACATATAAAAATGAAATCTAAAATATCATTACAGTAAATTAAAAATCGTATAAAATAAATGGACAAATTGGGAAGAATGCATACAGTTTGAAATCATGGGTTACATAAACGATCGAGGGAAATCCAGTATGCTGCTCCAATCTGCCGTACCTAACTGCAAAGACCACTACAACCGTACCGAGCCAGAAGAGTAGGTGCGTATACAATGTATCATATAAATAGAAAGGATTTAACATAATATTGTCATAAACGTACACACAACTGATTCCAAAGACACTTTTACTAAGACATGCAATTTCCTAAAATAAGAATTGAAATTTCGAAGAAAAATCGAAATATCATAACAGTAAATAACAGAATGTATAAATAAATGAAAAAATTGTTAAAAAATTCAATGCGGAGTAAAATCATGGTTACAGATATTATCAAAGGTCATCCAATATGCCGCTCCGATCTGCCGTATGCACCTACAAGACCAATACAGCCCGTGTCACTCCAGAAACGTAAGTACATTTACAGACTATCATATAAAATAACAACAAATTTATCGAAATATTTTCATAAACGTGCACTCATCTATTTCCAAGGACACCAATCCTATAAAATACAAATCCTTGATGTTAAAAATTCGAAATTATGAAAAGAATCGAATATATTATAGCAGTAAATGACATTATGTCGAAATAAATGGAAACAGCGAAGGAGTGCATACGGTACAATATCAAGATTAAAGATGTTATCCAATACCTTACAGTAGTCTCGCGCCTGTCCACCGTGCGCAACTACTTGCCCGCTCCTGGCGTATCGCTCTGGAAGCGTAGGTACGTATACAGACAACATGTACAATAACCATAAATATAACGAAATAAAGGTATAATCGCGCACTCAACTATTATCAAGCACACCTTTGCTATGAAATACAAGTTTTTGAAATCACAGACTGCAAATTATGTAATAAACCGAACATATCCAAAGAGAAAATTGCAGAATGTATATATAAATGGAAGACTTGATGAAATCCATACGGAACCAAATCAGAGTTAATGAAACTGACAAAGACCATCCAGCAGTGCTGTTCCGTCATACCGAAGGCAACTGCAACTCCAGTCCATTCGTGTCGCTCCGGATGCGTAGGTACGTATACAGACAATAATGTAAAATAGCAATAAGATTAACAAAATAATGCCTTAAACGTGCACTGAACTAGATCCAAAGCACTTGTATTCAGAAATACAATTTTTTGAACTAACAATAGACAATTTCTGATAAAATTGTAATGACCATAGAAGTAAATTGCAGTATTTGTATATAAATAAAAATGAGAAAGAATTGCTTGCGGGTCAAAATCATGTCTATGAAACTAACAGAGACTATACAGTAGTGTTGCTCCATCCTGCCGTACCATCATTCACTGTTCGAATATTATAGCAGACGGTCAAGCCATTGTAGAACTTTACCCATCCGTATACAGTCCAACCTTATACGTGGCCATTCCTTCCGAGAAGCAAGTCCCGCTTTATTGAGGGCAATACTTCGTGTTCCAAGAAGCAAATTAGTAGACATTTCTGTGACGGGCACCTCAATTTCCAGTATGCATTAGAAGATCGGAACACAGACTGATCATGAACATTACTGCCCCCTTTGAGAGTGGAACGGCCAAGTGAATAACTTCACCTATCCCGTGATTCCGAGAGTCAACAAGGAAAAGCGAGAAGTAAGTCCTTTAAACAGAATTGGGAGTAGACACCTTATTTCGCAGTTGTCAAACGTTTTAGCAACGACCTTACACACCGAAATAATAACACGCTGCATCATGAGTATACTTCGCGATCAGAGTTACAAATTAGTTTATATTCTAGTGGCTGGCTCCTTAATTTCAGATATGATATGAGGATCGAGCGTCAAGCCGTTGGAGAACGTCACCAATTGGTATAGAGTCAAACGCTTCACCGAAGACCGTACCCTCCGAAAACCCAGCCCGCTGTATCGACCAGTACAGCAGTGTGTTCAGTGGAACGAATTAGCATACATTTAGTGACGATCACCTTAACTTCATGTATAAAACAGAACATCGAGTGTGCGAAAGTTACCACCATCTTTGAAGTTCGAACGGCTAAGTCTGTAGGCTTCAGTTATCCAATGATTCCGAGAGTCAAAACCAGGTATTGCGGGAGTAAATGAGCTGAACTATATTACCAATAGACACAATATTCACGGTGTGAATAATAAAGTGGCAGGTCAAACGTTGCGAACGATACCATTTTCTACAGAGTCAAACATTTACCGAAAGCTTTACCGCCCCAGAAGATAACCCGCTGTATCTGGAGTATACCCAGCAGGGGCTGCAGTGGGCCTTCTGGTCCATTTGCAGTATGGGTATGTCGAAACCACGGTGCCCGAGTCGGCCAACTAGGCCGACGTGAGCAAGCACCTCATTCCGGAAGTAAGGTGTCCTTACGAGGAGTATGACCGGTACGGCCCTGCATTCACTGGTACCGTGGGAACGGTTCGAGCCCTGGGGCGGGGGGGGGGGGCTTGGTCCGTCCTCCCCGCCGGTTGCTTGGATTGGCAACGAGGGGGCAGTGGTAAGCCCATGTCGCGGATTAGGGACTCCGTCTTCGGGCGGGAGATCCTTCACGGGTGAGTGCGTGAGATCTGCTCGGGCTCTGGCCTGCCAGAGTCAGTAGGGATTTAGAAAGGTCCCGGCCTACGCAAGGTTGACGCGTAGGGCTTGCAGTCTACGAGCTAATTGGTAGGTGTGTGGTAAGGTGCGCCACACAATGCGCTGATTGCGCGTATCCCAATCCCGCGCCCATGGGGGCCGTGTGGATTAAGCCCTCGTGGCAGGAGCCGTGCGTTAAATCACTGACACTAGTTGTATCTGGAGTATAATTCCGCGCTCAGAAAAAGATACTAGTATCAATTTTTGTGTCGGCACCTTAAATTCCATGATGAATTGGAATATCGGTGGTCAAACCGCTCGTGAACGGTACCACCTTCTGTGAGAACGAACGCTTTGTCAATAATTTATCGTATCCTGCGATACCGAGGGTCAAAGCAGGTATTATGGGCGTAAGACCGCAGAAAAGTTTTGGCAATAGACACCCTAATTCACGGTTTGAATACTACGGTAGAGTGTAAAACCGTTTGAGGATCTTACCACTTGGTATAAAGCTAAACCTTTATCCGAAGGCCGTACCTTCCGCGAACCACACCCGCTTCATCGAGAGTATAACTTCGTGTTCATCTGATCAAATTTGGGATCATTTTTGTGCCGCGGACCTTAATATCGCTATGAATAAGAAGATGGAGGGTCAAACCGTTCGCGATTGTTTCCACTTTCTTTGACAGACGAACGGCTGTGACAATAGAATCACCTATACTTGCGATTCCGAGTGTTAAGCCTGGTATTCCAGGAGAAAATTTGCTGAACAGTATTAGCAATAGACACCTTTTTCACGATATGAATATTAAAGTAGAGCGTCAAACCGTTTGAGAACGTTACCAATTGGCATGACGTAATACCGTTTACCGGAAACCATACCTTCTGAGATCATAACCTGCTGTATCGTGGGTATAACATTGTGTTCAGCCAAACACATTAGTATACATTATAGCAGATGAACGACTTTCTGTCATGTATGAATAGAAGAATCGACAGTCAAACGGTTCGAGACCGATCTCAGCTTCATTGAGAGTCGATCGGCTAAGTGAATAGCTTCACCTATCCTGCTGTTCCGATACGGAAACCAGGTATGACGGGAGTCAGTTCGCGGTTTCAATATTAAAGTAGAGTGCGAAACCATTTGAAAATATTACCAAATGATATAAAGGCAAGCGCCCTACCGAAGGACGTACCTTCCGAGGACCTGACCCGCTGCATCGATAGCATAAATCCTGATCAGAGGTATAAATTAGTATACATGTTAGTAACCGGCACCTTAAATTCATGTATGAGTTAGGAGATATATTGTCAAACCAGTCGAGAGCCTTACCACCTTGTTTGAGAGTCGAATACCTGGGTCAAAATCTTCAGCTTTCCTGTGATTCCGATATTCCGAAATCCGATATTCCAAGAGTAAATTCGCAGATGAGCATTGGCAATAAACACCTCAACTCACTGTATGAATATTAAAGTACAAAGTCAATCCGCTGGCGAACGTAACCATTTGGTATAACGTCATACTCTTTATAAGACCCCTTGCCATCCGAGAATATTAGACGCTGTATCGAGGGAATAACTTCGTCCTCAGGAGAAGAAACAAGTCTCGTTTCAGGGGCGGCCACCTTATTCTTCATGTATAAATTAGAAGATCGAGGGTCAAACTGATCGGACCGCTATCATCATCTGCGGGAGATGAACGGCTACGTGAATAGCATCATCAATCCTGTGATTCCGAAGTTATCACATGTATTCCCGGTGGGAGTCCGCTGCACAGTACTGGCAACAGACACCTTTATTCACAGTTTGAATATTAAAGACGGCGGTCAATGCGTTCCAGAACATTACCTGTTGGTGTGTGGTCAAACTCCTTACAGAATGCCTTACCCACTGAAAAATTAGCCAGCTGTATCGATAGTATAACATCGAGTTCAGAGGATCAAATTAGTATAATTCGTACTCACGGGAACCATATTTACATGTTTGAACAAGAAGATAGAGGATCATACCGTTTGAGAATATTCCCACCCATTTTGGGGGTCGCACATCTGTTTCAATAACTTCACTTATCTTGTGATTCCGAAAGCCACGCCATCTATCCAGTAGTATATCCGCTGACATTATTGACAATATAAACCCTACTTCACGGTTTGAATATTAATCTGGAGCGTCAAATTGCCTGACATCGTTACTATTGGTAAATGTCAACCGTTTTGCGGAAGACCTTACACTCCGTAGAACTAACCCGCTGCATCGAGAGTATAACTTCGAGTTCAGAGAAAGAATTAGTCTTCATTTCTGTGATGTGACCCTTATCGTCGTGCGTGAATTAGAAGATAGAGGGGTCAAACCGTTCGATAACGTTACCACCTTCTGTGCGGACGAACTGCAAGGTCAATAGCTTCACCAATCCTGTGATGCTGAGAGTCAAGCAAGGTAATCCGATAGGGGAGTCTGCTGAAGAGTATTGGCAATTGACACGTTAATTCACTCTTGGAATATTAAAGTAGTATGCCAAACTGTCGGCAAACATTACCAATTCGTATTAAGTCATGACTTTTACCGAATACCTTTCCTTCCTAGAACCTAACACTCTGTAGCGAATGTCTAGCTTATTGTACACGGAAACAAATTAGTAGACAATTTAGCGGTCGCAAACCGTCATCATATGTATAAACATAATCATTGAGAGGCAATGGTCAATAGCTTCACCGATCCTATGATTCCAAGAGTCAAACCTGTATTCCGGGAGTAAAATCCGCTGCACAGTATTGGCATTGGACACCCTATTTCACGGTATTTATATTAACGTACAGAATCAATCCGTTATGAGAACGTTAACAACTGGTATAAAGTCAAACGTTCTGTCGAATAACTCATCGACCTAGAACGAGCACCGAACTAGCGAGTGTCTTGCTTAGTGCTCACGGAAACAAAATAGTAGTCATTATATCTGCCGGAGACCCATTTTTCGTGTCTGAATAGCAAATCGAGAGTCAAACTACTCTCGAAACGTTACCACATTCTTTCGCATTCGAACGTTAAGTTAATAGCTTCACGTATTCTGGGATCCCGAGAGACAGTCGCTTCAGCGGTTGGGCTTCTCGGAAGGTATGGCCTTCGGTAAAAAGTATCACTCGAATCTAGAAGATGAAGCTCTATAATCGTCTGACGCTCTACCTTCATATTCGTGCAGTGAAATAAGCTGTCTATTGCCATTATTGTCCAGCGGATATGATCCCGGAATACCTAGCTTGACTCTCGGATCACGGCGAGGTGATGCTATTGACTTAGCGACAGTGAAAAGTGGTCGTCACGTTCCGAAAGGTTTGACTCTCATCTGAAATTCATACATGAAATAAGGTGTCCGTCTGCTGAAATGTCTTCTAATTTGCATCCGCGATCACTAGGATTGCACATTGTCCAGCGGATTAGTTTCGCGGCCAGATAATGTGGTTCGGGCTAAAAGAATGACATTATACCAATTGTTAATGTTCTCCGACGATATGCCTCCCTACTTTAATACCCGTGGCGTGTATTAAGGTCTCTATTGGCAATTACTATTCAGGGGATTTACGTCAGGAATGCGTTGTTTGGCTTTAGGAATCACATGATAGGTGAAGCTATTGGCCTAGCTGTGCGACTTTCAAAAAAGGTGGTAATTTCTCAAGCGGTTTAACACTCCATCTCCTATTCATACATGAAAATACGATGTCCGCCGGCAAAAATGTTTACTCAGTGCATCCTGTAAAAACTAGGTAAGACAATCGCGGGTTCTCAGAAGGAAAGGTCATGGGTAGATTAATGCATTTATACTAATTGGGAATGCTCTCTTACGGCATGACTCTCTACTTCAATTTCGTACCGTGAATTAACGTGTGTATTGCCAATACTGTTCAGCGCATTTACTCCGAATACCTGGTTTGACTCTCCGAATCACTGGATAGGTGAAGCTTTGACATAGTCGTTCGAATCTGACAGAAGGTAGTAACGTACTCGAGAGGTTGGCACTCGATCTACTAAGTCATATTTGAAATTAAGTTACTCGTCATTAATATTTATACTATTTTGCGATTCTGACCACGATGTCATACTCTCAAAACAGCGGGTTTGCTTTTCGGAAAGGAAGACATTCAGTATCTGGTTTGACGCTATGCGAGTAGAGAACTTTCTTCAACGGTTTGACGGTATGCGTAGCATTCATACCGTGATCTAAGGAGTATATTTCCAATACTTTTCGGCGAATTTACACCCGGAAAACCTGGATTGACTGTTGGAATCGCAGTATGAGTGAAGCGATTGACTTTGCCCATCGTCTCGCTAAGACGGTGGTATCGTTCGCTAACGATATTGAACGTCGATCATCTATATAATACATGAAATTATGGTGCCTGTCACTAAGGTTTAGAATAATATGTTTCCCTGTACACGAAGTTATGCTCTCGATGCAGCGGGTTAGTTTCTCGTGTGTCAAGGTCTTCGGAACAAAGTTTGACTTTATACCACCAGGTACGTTCGCAAGCGGTTTCACGCTCTACTTTATTATTCAATTCGTCAATTAAGGTATCTAGGGACAAAACTATTCCGCGGAATTAACCCGGCAAACCTGGTTTGTCTTTCTGTATGACATGATGGGTGAGGCTATTGAGGTGGACCGTCAACTCTCAAGGAGGATGGTACCGTTCGCTATCGGCCTGACACCCGATTTTGCAATTCATTTCTGGAAATAAGGTATGCCTCCGCTAAAGTGACTACTTATATGATTCCGAGTACACTAAGCAAGGCACTGGCGACAGCGGTTTAGATATTTGGCGGGTAGTGCCGTCGGTAAGAGGTTTGCGTCCCATACGAATATGAGACCTCCGTCAACGGATTGACTAGGTACTTTGTTATTTGAACTGTGAGTTAGGTTGTCTAATGCTAATACTGTTTAATGGATTTACTCCGGATTAACTGGTGTCGCTCTCGTAATCACACGATATGTGAAGCTATTGAGTAAGCCGTTCGACTCTCAAGGAAGGTGGTTACATTTTCGAAAGGGTTGACACTGGATCTTCTGATCCATACAGGAAATTATGTTGCCCGCCACTATAATTAATACTATTTTGCTATTCTGACCACGAAGTCATACTCTCGAAACAGCGGGTTTGCATCTCGGAAGGTAAGGCCTTCGATAAAAAGATTCATTCTGCACCAATACACTGTCATTAAACAACGGTTTGACTGTGTACTGTAATATTTATTCCATGAATTATGTGTCTAATGCCTATGCAGTACTGGGGATTTATTCCAGGAATACGTGGTTTGACCCTCGGAATCACTGGATGGGTGAAGCTACTGATGTAGGCGTTCGTCTCCACAGAAGGTTGTATCTATCCCGAACGTTTTAACCCTCGATCATCTAATTCATGGCATGAATTTACGTAACTGTCACTGAATTGTGTACAAATGTATTTCCCTAAACTCGTAGCAATACTCTCGATACGGCGGGTTAGGCTTCTCCGACGGGAATGCATTCGGTGAAACGTTTTACTTTATAGCAAATGTAACTTTCTCACACGGTGTGAGGCTCTACTTTAATAATCAATCCGTGAATTAAGGTGTCTATGGGCCATACCCATCCAGAATGATACCACCTCTTTGAGAGTCGACGGCTGAGTCAATTGCTTCGCCTATAACTGTGATCCAGGAGCCAAGCCTGGTAATGCAGGAGTAAATCTGCTGAACAGTATTTGCAATCCACACCTTAATTGTGGGTTTAAATATTAATGTAGAACGTGAAAGCAAATTACTACACATGTTATTGACGGAACCCTTAAATTTATGGGCCAATTAGAAGATCGAGTATCAAACCCGATCGAGATCGTTACTTCACTCTCTGACAGACGAACGGCTACGTCAATAGCTCCACCTACCCTGTGATTCCGACAGTAAAACTAGGTAATCTGTGAGTAAATCCACTGATGAGTATTGGCAATTGTCACCTTCATTCAGTTTGATTATTAAATCGGGCCGACAAGCGTAGAGGAACATTACCTCTTCGTTTAGGGTGAAACTTCATACA
>NW_027470362.1:0-39121 GCF_051020765.1 Lasioglossum baleicum
AATTCCATGCATGAATCAGAAGATCGATGATCAAACCTTTCGAGACCGTTACAATCTTCTGTCAGTGTTGGACGGCTAAATTAATAGCTTCACCTATCCTGTGTTTCCGACGATCAATCCAAGTATCGCGGATGTATATCCGCACTACAGTGTTGGCAATATACCCCTTAATCCACAGCATATTGATTAAAGTACAAAATCAAACCGTTCGAGAACGTTTTCGATTGGAATAAAATAAACCGTCTTACCGGACCTAACTGTCAGCGAAGCCGACTCGCTGTATCAGGAATATAACACCGTGATCCGAAAAACACATTGATTTGCACTTTAGTGTCAGAGACCTTAATTTCATGTACGAACTAGCAGATCACTGGACAAACCGTTCGAGAAAGTAACCACCATGCTTGTGAGTGACACAAATGCGCCAATAGCTTCACTTATCCAGTTATTCGGCATGTCGAACCAGGTATTCCAGCAGTAAATCCGCTGAACAGTATTGGTAATACACACGTTAATTTTCGGTACGACATTAATGTAGAGAGTCAAGCCATAGGCGAACATTACCAATTGGTTTAATGCCATTAATTTTACCCAATACCTTCCCGTCCGATAACAAAACGCGCTGTAGCCATTGTCTCGTTTAAATTTCAGAGGAACAAATGAGTGGAAATTTTAGAAGACGGAGACGTTAATTTCATCTACGGATAGCAAAATAGAGAGTCAAACAGGTCGAGAACGTTACCACCATCTTTGAGATTTGAACGGCTAAGTCAATAGCCGCACCCATCCTGTGATTCCGAAAGTCAAGCCAGATATTACGGGAGTAAATGCGCTGTACAGTATTGGCAATTGACACCTTAGTTCTTGGTTTGAATAGTATAGTACAGCGTCATACCGTTTGAGAGTATTGCCAATTGGTATAAAGTCAAACGCTTTACCGATCGTCTTTCCTTCAGAGGTGTCAACCCGCCCTATCGACAGTATAAGTTCGTATTCGGAGATAGAAGTTAGTGATCATTTCGGTGACGGGAGCCTTAGGTTAATGTATAAATTGGAAGATCGCGCGTCAAACCGTTCGAGATAGTTACCACATTCTGTGAGAGACAAACGATTTATTCAATAGCTTCACATATCCAGTGATATGTATAGTCAAACCAGGTATTTCGGGAGTAAATCATGTGAACGGTATTGGAATTTGAAACAGTATGCCTCTGCTTGAATTTAAAGTAGAGGGTCAATAATTTTCAGATCGTTACCAATTGGTATAAAGTCAAACGTCTTACTGATGATCTGACCCACCGAAAGCCATACTCGCTGTATCGGGAGTATAGCATCTTGTTCAGAGGAACATGTTAGTTTACACTTTGCGAACGGTCACCTTAATTACATGTATTAGATAGAAGATACAGGGTTTAACCGTTCGAGATCGCAACGACCTTAGTTGAGAATCGATCGCTTTACATAATAGCTTCACCTGTCCTGCGATTCCGAATGACAAACCAGGCACGGCGAGAGTCAATAAACTGTACACTATTTGCAATGGTCACCTTAACTCACGGTATAAATATTAGTTACAGAGTGTATCCCTTGTGGAACGTTACCTATTGGTATAATGTTGAAAATTTTACTGAAGGCCTTACCCTCAAGGAATCTATCCCGCGGCATCGAGAGTATTACTTCGTGATTTGAGATACAAATTAGTATATACTTTAGTCGCGGGCTTCTTAATTTCATGTATCAATAAGACGATCGAGCTTGAAACCGTTGGAGAACGTTTCCAATTGGTATAGAGTCAAACGCATCACCGACGACCTTACCCTACGAAAACCTAGCCCGACGTATCGAGAGTATAGAAGCGCGTTCAAAGGAACGAAATAGCATACATTTCAGTGATGGTCACCGTAATTTCATGTATAAGGCAGGACATCGAGTGTAAGAAGGGCACCACCATCTTTGTCGGTCGAACGGCTAAGTCAATAAATTCACCTATCCTATGATTCAGGGAGTCATAACAGTTATTCCAGGAGTAACTGAGCTATACCGTACTGGCAAGAAACACTTTATTTCACGATATGAAAAATAAACTACAGATTCACACCATTCTAGAACGTTAAATATTGGCACGGAGTCCAACTATTTACCGAAGCCCATACCTTCCGATGTCCAATTACTCTCTTTCGAGAGTGTATCTTCGTGATCAGAGAAACAAATTAGTATACATTTTAGATACTGGCACCTGAATATCATTTTTAAAATAGAAGATCGAGAGTCATACCTTTCGAGATCTTTACGACCTTCCATGTCGTCTGAACGGTTAAGTCAAGAGCTTCACCTATCCTGTGACTTCCAGCGTCAAATTGGGTATTCGGAGATTAAATCCACCGAACAGTATTGGCAAGGGACAACTTATTTCACGGTTGGAATATTAAAGTAGAGAATCAATCCGTGAAGATCATAACCAATTTGTATAACGTCATACTGTTTATCGCATACTTTACCTTCCGGGAACATAACCCGCTGTGTCGAGAGTAACACTTCGCGTTCAGAGAAACAAACTAGTAGACATTTTAGTGACACGCTCCTTAATTTCATGTATGAATTAGAGTATCGTGTGTGAAACCGTTCAATATCGTTACCAGCTTCTTTGAAGGTCGCACAACTAAGTCACCTATCCTGCGATTCCGAGATTCTATCCAGATATTCCGGGAGCAAATGCGTTGAACATTATTGTTAATGGACACCATCACTACACAGTTTGAATACTAAAATAGGGCGTCAAACCGTTTGAGAACGTTACCACCCTCGTTGAGATTCGAATGGATAAATCAGTAGCTTCACCTATCTATTGATTCGGAGATTCAGTCCAGATATTCCTGGAATAAATCCGTTGATGTGTATTGCCAATAGACCCCTTTCATAACGGTTTGAATAGTATGGTAGAGCGTCAAAACGTTTGAGATCATTGCAAATTGGTATAAGGTTAAACAAATTAACGTTGGCCTTGCCATCGGAGAAGCAATCTCACCGTTTGTAGAGTATAACTTCGTGTTCAGATAATCAAATTAGTCTTTAGTTTCAGTAACGAGCACATTAAATTCGTGAATTAATTTAGAGATCGATGGTCAGACCGTTCTAAACCGATAGCACCTTCTATGAGAGACGAACGGCTTAGGACATAGCTTCACATATTCTGTGATTCCGAAAGTCAAACGTGATATTCCGGGAGTAGGTGTGCTGTGCAGTATTAGTCACAGATTCCTTAATTGATGGGTGTAATATTAAAATATAGCGTCACACCATGTGGGAACGTTACAAATTCCTATTCAGTCAAACGTTCTACCGAATGCCTTTCCGTCCGAGAAGATAACTCGTCGTATCGAGGGTATACCTACGTGTTCAGGGAAACATATTAGTATACGACTTACAGTCCTCACCTTAAATTCATGTATGAATTAGAAGATCGAGGGTCAAACCGTTCAAAAACGTCACCACCCTCTTTGGGATTCAAACGGCTAAGTCTATTGCTTCACATCTCCTATGATTCCGATAGTCAAACTAGGCGTTCCGGGAATAAATCTGCTGTACAGTATTGGCAATAGGCACCTTAATTCACGGTTTGAATATTATAGTACAGCGTCAGTCCGCTTGATAACGTTACCAATTGGTACAAAGCTCAACGTTTAACGGAAGACCTTACCCTCTGAACGCCTAACGCGCTGTATCGAAAGTATAACATGGTTTTCAGTGGTAGAAATTAGTATACATTTTAGGAGGCTGACAAGCTGATGAATTACAAAGCCAGGGGCCACACCAGTCGAATGCGTTACCACCTTCGGTGAGAGTCGAACGGCTTAATCAACATCTTCACTTATCCTGTGATTCCGAAAGTAACGCCAGGCGGTCCAGGAGTAAACCTGCTCATATGTATTCGCAATAGACACTTTACTTTTCGGTATTGATATTAGAGTAGATATTCAGGCCCATGGAGAACGATACAACTTGGAATAGTGTCAATCTTCTTGCCGAAGGCCTTGCCTTCCGAGGATATGTCCCGCTGTAGCGAGAGACCTACTTAATGCTTATTTAAACAAATAAGTGGGCATTGTAGCAGGTAGGACAACTTAATTTTTTGAATGAATAAGTAGATTGAGAGACAAACCGTTCGAGAACGTTACCACCTGTCTTGAGAATCGCACAGCTAAGTGAACACTTCCACTCATCCTGTGACTCCTAGACTCCAACCAGGTATTCCGGGAGTAAATCCGCTGAAGAATATTGTCAATGGTCATACTAATTCACGGTATGAATATTAAAGTACAGCGTCAAATCTTTGTAGAACGTAAACAATTTGTTCAAACGCATACTTTTTAACGTCGGACATAACTTCCGAGAAGCCTAACCCGCTGCATCGAGATAACAACATCGTGTTTAGAGAAACAAAATGGTATACATTTTAGTGACGGCACCCAAATTTAATGTTTGAATAAGAGTGTCGGGGATCATACGGTTTGAGACCGTTACCACCATTTTTATGAGTCGCGCGGCTACGTCAATAGCTTCAACTATCCTGTGAATCCGAGAGTAAAGCCTGGTGCTCCGGAGGCAAGACCGCTGTACAGTACCGGCGTCATACACGCCATATCACGGTATAAATATTAAACTGAAGTGTCAAACCGTTGTTCACCGTTACGAATTGGTATTGATTCAAACTTTTTACTAAAGGCCTTACCATTCGGGGAACAATATCGCTGTATCTAGAGTACAGCATCATGTCCTGAGAAACGTATCAGTATACATTTTAATGACGGTCACCTCAATTTGATGAGTGAAATGAACGTCGAAGGTGAAACCGTGCGGGAACAGGACTACCGTCTTTGGGATTCGTAAGGCTAAGTCAATAGCTTCACGTATTCCAAGATTCCAAGAGTCAAACCATGTATTCCTAGAGTAAACGCGCTGTACAGTATTGGAAATAAATACCTTAATGCACGATTTGAATATTAATATAGAGCACCAAATCGTTTGAGATCGATTCCAATTGCTATAAAGTCCAACGATTTACCGAATGTCTTACCCTTCGAAAAACTAACTCGCTGTGCCGAGGATATCACTTCCTGAACAGAGAAAGAAATTAGTACTCACTTCAGTGTCAGGCAGCATAACTTCATGTATGAATTAGAAGGTCGAGTGTCAAGCCGTTTGAGATCGTTACCAACTTCTTTGAGAGACGAACGTCTGAGTCAATAGCTTCACCAATATTTGTGATTCCGAGAGTCAAGCTTGCTATTCCAGGAGTAAATCCTGTGAAGAGCATTGGCAACAGAAACATTAATTCACGGTATGAATATTAACTGTATAGAGTCAAATCGTTTCAGAAGGTTACCAATTTGTATAAAGCCAAACGTTTTACAGAATTCCATACCTTCAGAAAGCCTAATTCGTTGTATCGAGAGTATAACGTTGTGTTTAAAGAAACACATTAGAAAACATTTCAGTCAGCGTACCCTAAATTCATGCATGAATTAGGATGTCGGTGGTCCAACCGTTCGAGGCCGTTGCCACCCGCTTTGAAGAGACGAACTGCAAAGCCAATAGCTACACGTATCCTGCGATTCCAAGTGCCAAACTAGGTATTCAGGGAGTAAGTGCGCTGAACAGTATGGGCAATAGACGACCTAATTCACGGATGAATATTAAAGTACCCAGTCAAACCGATGGAAGGACAATGCCAATTGTTATGAAATCAAATGCTTTATCGATGGCATTACCTTCGTAGAAGCTAACCTGCCGTATCGAGGATACAACTTCGGGTTCAGAGATAGAAGTTAGTCTTCATCTCTGTAAAGCACGCTTTAATTTGAAGTATGAATTAGAAGGTCGAAGATCAAACCGTTCGAAATCGTTACCATTATCTTTGAGAGACGACCAGCTAAGTCAATATAATCACCCATTCCAAGATTCCAAGAGACAAACCATGTATTCCGGGAGGAAGTGCGCGGTATAGTATTGGCAATACACACCTCAATTCAAGGTTTGTATATTAACGTAGAGCATCAATCCGTTTGAGAGCGTTCACAATCAGTATAAAGTCTTATGTTTTACCGAAGGTGTTAATTTTCGCGAAATTCACCCTCTTCATCGAGAGTATAGCTTCGTGGCCATAGAAAGAAATTAATGTGCAATTCAGTGACGGGCACCTTAACATCATGTATGAATTAGAAGATCGAGGGTCAATCCTTTCGAGGACGATGCCACCAGCTGTGAGGGACGAATGGCTAAGTCAATAGCTCCAACTATCGCGTGATTTCGAGAGGCAACCCCGAACATCGAGAGTAAGTCCACTGCCGAGTATTGGCAGTTGACACACTAATTCACGGTCCGAATATAAATGTAGAGCGTCAAAGTGTTTTAGCGCGCTGCCAATTTGTTTAATGTGAAACATATTACCGATGGCCATACCATCGGAGAAGCGTTTGAGCGGATTCGAGATAATAACTTCGTGTTCAGAGAAAGAAATTAGTCTTCATATCTGTGAGGTGTGCCTCAATTTCATGTATGAATTACACGATCGAGTGGTGAACCGTTCGAGACCGTTGCCAACTTCTGTAAGAGACGAACGACTATGTCAATAGCTTCAACTACCTTGTGATTCCAAGAGAGAAGCCAGGTTCTCCGGGTGTAAATCCGCTGAATAGTATTGGTAACCGACGCCTTCGTTCACGGTTTGAATATCAAAATAGAGGGTCAAACCGTTTGAGGACGATACCAACATCTTGTGGACTCGAACTTTTACAGAACGTTACATATTCGCATAAAGTCATTCTTTTTAGCGAAGTACTTACCCTCCGTGAACATAACATGCTGAATCTAGAGTATAACTTCGGGATCAGAGAATCAAATTAGTATAAATTTCAGTCGTGGGCACGAAACTTCACGTTGTGATTTGAAGGTCGAGTGTCAAACCGTTCGGCAGCGTTACCACCTTCCTTGAGGGTCGAACGGCGAAGTTAATTGCTACACCGTCCCTCTGATTCCGGGAGTAAAGCCAGGTACTCTGGGAGTAAATGCCCCGTACATTATTGGCGATAGATACCTCTATTCACGATATGAATATTAAAGTACATAGTTAAGCAATTGTAGAACGTTACCTATTGCTATAGAGTCAAACATCTTATCGAAAGCCGTACATTCGGAGAAGGTATCCCGCTATATCGGGAGAGTAACTTCCTGTTCAGAGAAGGAAATTAATTTACATTTTAGTGAAGAGTATCCACCTTCGAACGTTACCACATTCTGTGAGAGTCGAACGGCTGAGTCAATAGCATCACATATAGTTGTGATTCCGAGTGTCAAGTCTGGCATTCCAGAAGTAAGTCCGCTGAACACTATTGGAAATAGACATCTTATTTCACGGTATGAATATCAAAGTAAAGAGCCAAACCGTTAGAGAAAATTACCAAATGTTATAAAGTAAATCTTTTTACCGGATAACTCACCTTCCAATAACCTAACCCGCTGTATCGAGTGCCATGCTTAATACTCACGGAAACAAATTAGTAGACATTTTAGCAGACGGAGTCCTCACTTTCATGAATAAATACAAAAATCGAGAGTCAAGCCGTTAAAGAACGTTCCGACCTTGATTGGGACACGACCAGTTAAGTTAGCAGCTTCCCCTCTTCTGTGATTCCGTCAGTCAAACCAGCTATATCGGGAGTTATTCCGCAGTACAGCTTTGGCATCAGATATCTTATTTCAGCCTATAGATATTAATGTACAGAGTCAAACCGTTGTAGAACGTTACCTAATTGTGTGGAGTCAAACTTCTTACCGAAGGCCTTTCCTTCCTAAAATATAACCTACTGCATCGAGAGTATAATTTCCTGAGCAGAGAAACAAAGTAATATACATTTTAGTGACAAGAACATTGAATTCATGGATGAATTAGGAGATCGAGAGGCAAACTGTTTCAGAACGTTAGTACCCTCATCGTTGGTCTCCACAGCTGGGTCAATAGCTTCACCTGTCGTATTGCTCCGAGAGTAATGCCAGTCCTACCGGGAGTAAATAGGCTGAACTGTAAAGTCCATAGACACCTTAATTCGCGGATTGATCATTAAAGTAGGGAGTTCAACCGTGTGTGATCATTATCAGTTGATATAAAGTCATTATTTTTACGGAATACCTTACCTTCCTAGTACATAACTTGCTGTAGGGTGTGCCATGCTTCGTCGTATTAATGTAGGCAGTCAATCCATTGCAGGACGTTAACCATTGGTACAGAGTCGAATTTTTTATCGATGGCCTTACCGTCCGAGAACCGAACCCGCTGTAGGGAGTGTTTTGCTCAGTGTTCATGGAGTTAAATTGGTAGAAGTATCACCAGACGGACACATCATATTCAAGTGAATAGCAAAATCGAAAGTCTGACCGTTCGAGAACGGTATCACCTCTTTGCTAGTCACACTGCTATGTGAATAGCATATTCCATACTGTGATTCCGAAAATAAAACCATGTACCCTGGAGCAGATGCACGCAAATGTATTGGCAATAGACACCTTATTTCTCGGTATGGATATTAGAGTAGAGGTTCGTATCGATGGAGGACGTTACAACATGGAATAGAGCCAATCATTTTGCCAAAAGCCTTGCCTTCCGAGGATGAAAGTCGCAGTAGCGAGATATCAACTTAATGTTTACCTAAACAAATAAGTGGCCATTATAGCAGATAGGATAACTTAATTTTATGAATGAATAAGCACATCGAGCGTCACACCGTTCGTGAACGTAACCACCTGCTTTGAGTTTGGCACATCTAATTCAATAGCTTCATCTATCCTGCGATTCCGAGAGTGAAATCAGGGAAGGCGGGAGTAAATCCGCTGAAGAATATTGGCAATAGACACATTAATTCACGGTATGAATATTAAAGTACAGTGTCAAACCGTTGCAGAACGTAAACAATTTGAATAAATGCGTACTTTTTATCGACGGCCTTAGCTTCCAAGAAGCCTAATCAGCTGTATCGAGAGTATGAAATCGTCATCAGGGGAACAAATTAGTATACACTTTAGTGACGAACACATTAACTTCATGTATCCTTCACAATGTCGAGTGTAAAACCGTTCGAGAACGTAACCACCTGCTTTGAGTTTGGCACATCTAATTCAATAGCTTCATCTATCCTGCGATTCCGAGAGTGAAATCAGGGAAGGCGGGAGTAAATCCGCTGAAGAATATTGGCAATAGACACATTAATTCACGGTATGAAAATTGAAGTAGAGAGTCCAACTGGTCCAGAGGGTGTCACGCTTAGAGCTCACGGAAACAAATTAATAGGCATTATAGCAGAAGCACACCATATTTTCCAGTATGAACGGAATCAGCGAGAGCCAAACCGTTTGAGAACTTTATCAACCTCTGTGAGAGTCGAACGGCAAGGTCAAAAGCTCACCTACCCTGTGATTCCGAGTGCCCGACCACGTACTGCTGGAGTAAGTCTGCTGTGCCGGATTGAGAATAGACACCATGATTCACGGTATGAATATTACAGTTGAGCATCTGACCGTTTAAGGGCGTAACCAATTGGCATAACGACGTACTCTTTACCTGATACCTTACCATGCGAGAAAGTAACGCGCAGTATCTCTGGTATAACTTCATGTTCATCGAAGCATATTGTCAGATATTCTAGTTAGGGGCACCTTAATATGTTGTATGAATTAGAATATCGAGTGTGAAACCGTCCGATAACGTTACCACCTTCTGCGAAAGACGAACGGCTAAGTCAATAGTTTCACTAATCCCGTGATTCCGAGGATCACACGAGATATTCCGGGAGTCAAACCGATGTACAGTACGTGCAATAGACACCTTATCTGGTGGTATGAAAATTAAAGTACAGACATTGAACATTGGCGAATATTAGCAATTGGTATAAAGTCAGCCTTTCTACCAATCACATTACCATCCGCCGAAACTAACTCGCTGAACCGAGTGTGATGCTTAGTGTTCACGGAATCAAATTAGTGGATATTTTAGCATACGGAAGCCTATATTCATGTATGATTAGAAAAATCGATTCCCAAACCGTTCGGTAACGCTTCCACCGTCTTCGAGATTCGAACCGCGAAGTCAACAGATTCATCCATTCTGTGATTCTTGTAGACAAACCAGACGTTCCAGGTGTTAATCCGCAGAACAGTATTGGCAATCGACGCACTAATTGACTGTATGAATGTTAAAGTAGAATGTCGAAACGTCGGCGAACATTACCAATTCGAATTGATTCATTCATTTTACCGAATACCTTGCCTTTCGAGAACCTAACACGCTGTAGCGAGTGTCTCGCTTACTGTTCACGGAAACAAATTAGTAGACATTTTAGTGGGTGAATACCACATTTTTGTGTACGAAATACAAAGGTCGAGCGTCGGACCGTTCGAGAACGTCACCGCCTTCTTTGAGAATCCGATGACTACGTCATAGCTTCACCTATCCTGGGATTCCGAGAGACATTTCAGGTAATGCGGGAGCAAAGCGGCTTTCAGTACTTGCATTAGACACCATGATTCACGGCATAAATATTAAGGAACAGAGGCAGTCCGTTCTAGAACGTTACCTATACGTATAGGGAGTGACTTTTTACCGAAGACCTTATCTGCCCAGAAGATAACCCGCTGTACCGGGAGTATTGCTTCGCGTTCTGTCGGACGAGTTAGTATACATTTCAGTGACTGGCACATTAATTTCATGCATGAATTAGGTGATCGAGAGGTAAACTATTCCAGGACTTTACCACCGTCCTTGAGAGTCGAGCGGATAAGTCAATAGCATCACCTATCCTGTGATTCCGAGAGTCGAGCGAGGTACTCCGCGACTAAATGCACCGTGCAGTATTGGTAATAGACACCATAGGTAAAGGTATGAATACTAAGGCACACCGTCAGGCCGTTAGAAATCGTTACATATGCCAATAGGGTCTAATCCTTTACCGAGGGCCTTACATTCCAAGAAGGTACCCCGCTGTATAGAGAGTATAACATAGTCTTCAGGGGAACAAATTAGAACACATTCTAGGGACGTTCATCATGATTTCATGTCTGTATGAAAAGAACGAGGGCCATACTGTATGAGAATATCACCGTCTTAATTGTGAGTCGCACAGATAAGTCAATAGCGTCACCTATCCTGTGATTCCGAGAGGCAAATCTCGTAGCCGGGTGTAAGTCCGCTGTAAAGTCTTGGCAATAGGCACCTTAGTTTACGGGTTTTATATTAGCGTAAAGCGTCAAACAGTTACAGAACGGCACCTATTCGTATAGAGTCCATCCATTCACCGGAGGCCGTACCATCCGAGAACCTAATCCGCTGTATCGAGAGTATAACTCCGCGTTCAGAGAGACAAATGAGTGTATATTTTAGTAACGGGCACCTTAATTTCAGAAATGAATTTGAAGATCGTGTGTCAAACTGTTCAGGAACGTTACCAACCTCTTTGAGAATCGGACGGCTATGAAAATAGGTTCATCGGCCATGCGATTCCGTGGGACAAACAGGTACTCCGGGAGTGAAACCGCTGATCGGTATTGGCAATAGACATATTAGTTCATGATTTAAATATTACCTTGATACCACCTTCCTTACGGGAAGAACGGCGAATTCAACAGCTTCACCAATCCTGTGATTCCTGTAGCTGAACCAGGTATTCCATGAGTTAATCCGCTGAACAGTATTGGAAATAGACACATTAATTCACCGTATGAATGTTAAAATAGAGTGTCAAAACAACGGGGACATTATCAATTTGTATTAAGTCATTCTTTGTACCGAATACCTTACCTTCCGAAAATCTAACACGCTGTAGCGAGTGTCTCGCTTATTGTTCACGGAATCAATTCAGTAAACATTTCAGTGGACGGACACTACATTTTTGTGTGTAAATATCAACATCAAGAGTCAAAGCGTCCGGGGATGTTACTATCTGTCTTGAGCGTTGCAAAGCTATCAATAGTTTCATATATACTGTGATTCGGAATGTCAAACTAGATATTCCGGGAATAAATGCGCTATACAGAATTGGCAATTCAATGCACGGTTTGAATATTAAAACAGGACTCCAAGCCGTTGTTTAATGCTACCTATATGTGTAGGGTCAAACTACTTAAGCAATGCCTTACCCTCCGAAAATCTAACCCGCTGTATCGATGGATAACGCCGTGTTCAGGGGTACAAACTAGTATATATTTCAGTGATCAGCACCATAATTTCGTGCATGTATTAGAAGATCCAGCGTCAAACCATTCGAGAACGTGGCAATCTCCCTTGAGATTCGAGCAGTTAACACAATAGCTTCCCTGAAAGTCGAACCGCCAAGTCAGTAACATTACCTATCCTGAGCTTGCGAGAGTCAAACTAGGTATTCCGAGAGTACATCCTCTGAAGAATATTGGCCATAGGACACCTTAACTCACGGTATAAATGTTAACGTACTGAGACGGAAGGCCAGGGAACATTACCAATTCGTATAAAGTCATTCCTCTCACCGAATAACTTACTTTTCAAGAACATAACCCGCTGTAGCGAGTGTCCTGCTTAATGTTCACGGAAATGAATCAGTCGAAATTTTATCGGACACCACATGTTTGTGTATAAATATCGCTGTCGAGATTTAAAGTGTTCGGGAAGGTTACCACATTCCTTGTAAGACGGATAGCTTTGTCAGTAGCTACAGCTATCCAGTGATTCTGAGAGTCAATCCAGGTATTCTGGGAATAAATCCTCTGTATAGAATGGCATTATATACCCTACTTCCCGGTATAAATATTATAGGACAGAGTGACACAGTTATACAACGTCACCTATTGGTATAGAGAATAAATTTTCACAGACGGCCGCACCTTCCGAGAAGATAACTCGCTGAATCGATAGTATAATTTCATGGTAAGAGAAGCAAAATACTATATATTTTAGCGCTGGACACGTTAATTTTACCTATGAATTAGAAGATCGGTGGTCACACCGATCGGCGAACGTTACCACCTTCTTTCAGAGTCGAACGCCTGAGTCAATAGCGTCACATATGCTTGAAATTCCGATTGTCAATCCTGGTACTCCAGGAGTGAATGCACTGAACAGTATTGGCAATAGTCACCTTTATTCACGGTATGAATACTATAGTAGAGCGTGAAGACGTTTGAGACCGTCACCAGTTGGTAGCAAGTCAAACGTTTTACCAATTACCTTAACTTCCGTGAAGCTAACCCGCAGCAGCGAGTGTATTGCTTTGTGCAAACGGAAACAAATTAGTATACATTGTAGTGACAGCCACCTTATTATCATGTATGAATAAGGAGATCGAGTGTCAAACTGTTCGAGAACCTTCTCACCTTCTTTGAGAGTCGAAAGGCTGCGTGAACATCTTCTGCTGTCCTGTGATTCCGAGAGAGAATCCAAGTATTCCAGGAGTTGATCAAGATATTCCGGAAGGAAATGCGCTGGACAGTGTGTGCTTTAGACCACTTAATTCACGGTTTGAATATTAAAGCAGGCCGACAAGCTGTTGTATAACAATACCAATAGGTGTAGGGTCAAACTTCTTACAGAATGCCTTACCCTCCGTAAAATTAACCCCCTGTATCGGGAGTATACCACCGTGTTCAGAGGAACAAATTAATATACATATTAGTGACGGACACCTTCATTTCAAGATTGAATTAGAAGGTCAATAGTAAAACCGCTCGATAACGTTACCACCATGATTGGAATCAAACGACTTATTTGTTAACTTCACCTATCCTATGATTCCAGGAGTCAAACCAGGTTTTCGAGGCGAAAATCCACTGAACAGTATTGGCATAAGATATCTTAATTCACGGTTTTAATATTAAGGTAGAGCGACACTCCATTTGAGAACGTTAACAATTGGTATAAAGGCAAACGCTTTCCTGAATACCTCACGCTCCGAACGTCTAATCCGCTGTATCTAGAGTATTACATCGTGCTCAGAGGAACATTATAATGTATAGTAATATGTTCCTCTGAGCAGTCTCTATAATGTATAGTAATGAGACGGGCACCTTACGTTAATTTATCAATTAAGAGATGGTTGGTCAAACTGTTCGAGAACGATACCATCCTTGAGAGGTGAACGGCTTAGTCAATAGGATCACCCATCCTGCGATTCCGAGAGACAAATTAGATACTCGGGCTGTAAATCCGTGTTACACTATGGCATTAGACAACCTATTTCACGTTATAAATATTAAAGTACGGAGTCAAGCCGTTGTTGAATGATACTCATTGGTATATAGTTTAACTTCTTACCGAGGGCCGTCTACTCCGAGAAGTTACCCCACTGCATTGAGAGTATTTCGATGTGTTCAGAGGAACAAATCAGTATACATCATAGTGCCGCACATCTTAATTACATATATCATTTATAAGATCGAGGGTCAAACGTTCGCCTACGTTACCACGTTCCTTGAGGGACGAACAGCTATTTCAATAGCTTCACCTATCCAATGATTCCGAAATATAAACCAGGTATTCCGCGACCAAACACGCAGAGCAGTATTGGAACTGCACACGCTATATTACGTTATAAACGTTGAAGGTCAAAGTCAAACCATTGTAGAACGTATAGTGTTGCTATACAGTCAATATTTTTGCCGAAGGTCTTACCTTGCGCGAACCTATCTCGCTGTATCTAGAGTATAACGTCGTGTTCTCGGAACCTGATAAGTTGACATTATAGCAGAAGCACACCTTATTTTCATATAGGGATTAGAAGATCGAGTATCAAGCCGTTCGAGATCGTTACCACCGTCTCTGAGAGACGAACGTGTGTGTCACTACCTTCACAAATATTTGTGATTCCGATAATCAAGCAGACATTCCGGGAGTAAATGCGCTGTACAGAATTGGAAGTTGACACCTGAATTCACGGTCTGAATATTAAAGCAGGCCGGTTAGCCTATGTATAGCACTACCCATAAGTGTTGGGTCAAACTTCATACAGAATGCCCTAGCGTTCGAAAAACTAACCCGCTGCATCGAGAGTATAACGGCGTGTTCAGAGGTTCAAACACGTATACATTTTAGAGACAAGCACCTTAATTTCATGCATGAATTGGAAGATCGAGTGGCAATCCGTTCCAGAACGTTACCGCCTTCTCTGTGAAGCAGCACTTCAGACATAATACCATCAACTATCCTGTGGTTCTGAGATTCAAACCAGGTAAACCGGGAGCAAATCCGCTGAACAATATTGGTAATAGATACCTTTGTTCGTTGAATGAATATTAAAATAGAGCGTCACCCCGTTTGAGTGCGATACCAGTTGCTACAAAGTCAAACGTTTTACTGAAAACATTACCCATCGAAGATCTAACCCTCCGTACCGTGAGAATAACTTGTTGTTCGGATGGACGAATTAGTATACATTTTAGTGACGGGCACCATCTTGTCCTGTATAAATTAGAAGGCCGAGGGTCATGCAGTTCGAGAACGTTACCACCCACTTTGAGACGCGAACGGCTACATCAATACCTTCATATATCCTATGATTTCGAGCATCAATTGAGGTATTCCTGGAGTAATTCCGCAGAACAGTGTAGGCAATAAACAACTTAATACACGGCATGAATATTAAAGCAGACCGTCATTCCGTTGAAGAACGTTACATATTCTTATAGAGCCACTAATATTCCCGAAGGTCTTACCTTCCGAGATGCTAACCATTTGTATCGAGTGTATAACACCGTGTACCGTGGGACAAATTACAATACAATTTAATGATGGGTACCTTTATTTCTGGTATGGAGAAGAAGATCGATAGTAAAGACGTTCTTCAAAAATGTTGCCACATTTTTTTGCAAGTCGCATAGCTAAGGTAGTATCTTAACCTATCCTGCGATATCGAGAGACAAACCAGGTGCTCCGGGACTATATTCCCAGTACCGTGTTGGCGATACACACCTTAATTCACTGTCTGAACATCAAAGCAGGCCGACAATCCGTCGGAGTCCGTAACCAATTCGTAAGAAGTCATGCTTTTTGCCGTATACCATACCTGCCGAGAATATTAACCCGCTTTAGGGTATGTCTTGCTCGGTGTTGGCGGAAACAAAATAGTGGGCATTTTAGAAGGCGGACACCGTATTTTCATGCCCGAATAGCAAAACCGAAAGTCAAACCGTTCGAGATCGTTTCCACCTTCTTTGAGAATGGAACGGCTGAGTCAATAACCACACCAGTCCTGTGATTCCGAGAACCAAGCCAACTATTGCCGGAAAAATATGCTGATCAGTATGGGCATTAGACACACTATTTCACGGTATAAATAATAAAATAGAGAGTCAAACGGGAGAAGAACAAT
The DNA here is from genome assembly GCF_051020765.1 of Lasioglossum baleicum. Lineage (NCBI taxonomy): Eukaryota > Metazoa > Arthropoda > Insecta > Hymenoptera > Halictidae > Lasioglossum > Lasioglossum baleicum. The sequence goes on from NW_027470362.1 coordinate 16,380, forward strand.
AAAAATTCATATATAGTCATTCTTTTTACCGAATACATTACCTTCCGAGAACCTATCCCGCTGTAGCGTGTGCCTTGCCTAATGATCACGCAAACAAACCAGTAGACATTTTAGCGGACGGACACCAGATGTTTGTCTATAACTATAAACATCGAAAGTCAAAGCATTCGAGAACGTTACCACCATCCTCGAGCGTCGCACAGCGAAGTCAATCCTGTGATTACGAGAGTCATACCAGATATTCAAAGAATAATTACGCTATAATTCATTTTCAATGGACACCTCAATTCACGGTTAGAATATTAAAGTAGGGCTTCAGACCGCTGCAGGACGTTACCTATCCGCATAGAGTCAATCTTTGTTCCGAAGGTCTTACCATTGGAGAAGCTAACCAGCTGTATCGAACGTAGAACTCCGTGTTCAGAACAAGAAATTGGTATACATTTTAGTCACGGGTACCTGTAAATAATTAGTGAAATGCAAGATCCAGGGTGACACCGTTTGGGAATGCTACCAATTTGTATTATGTCAGACGTTTTAGTGAAGGCCTTGCCCAACGAAAGTCTATCATGCTGTTCCAAGAGCATAACATCGTGTTCGGAAAGAACATATTAGTATACATTTCAGTGACGGGCACCATAATTTCATGTATGAATTAGATGAACGAGGACCAAAGCTTTCGAGAACCCTACCACCTTATTTGAAATTCGCGCATCAAAGTATATAGCTGCAGCTATCCTGCAATTCTGAGAGTCATTAGAGCTATTCCAGGAGTAATTCCGCTGTAGAGTATTGACAATTGAGACCTTAATTCACGGTTTGAATATTAACGTAAAATGTCAAACCGTTTTATAGCGTTGCCAATGTGTATAAAGTCAAACGCTTTATCGAAGGCCGCGCCTTCAGCGAACCACACCCGCGTCATCGAGAGCATAACTTCGTGTTCAGAGGATCAAATTAGTAAAACATTTTAGATAGGGGACCTTAATTTAATTATGAATAAGAAGATCATGTGTGAAACCGTTCAAGAAACTTACCACCTTTCTTTAGGTTCAGAGTGCTAAGTCAATAGCTTCACGTGTCCTGTGATTCTGAAATAAAAACAGGACACAATATAGTGACGAGAACCTCAATTTCATGCATGAAATAAAAGATCGATTGTCAAACCGTTTGCGAACGTTAGCACTTTCTGGGAGAGAACAACGACTAAGTGAATACCCTCACCCATCATGCGATGCCGAGAGACGATCCATGTACTCCGGAGTTAATCCGCTAAAGAATATTGGCAATTAACACCTTAATTCACGGTCTTAATACTAATACAGAGCGCCAAACTGTTTCAGAGCCTTACCTATTGGTATGGAATCAACATTTTGCGGAAGGTCTTACCTTGCTAGATGCCATCCCACCGAATGGTGTGTAGAACTTCGTGTTCAGAGAAGCTAATTAGTATCCATTTTAGTGCCGGGCACCTTAGCTTCATGTATGCATTAGAAGTTCGACTGTCAAGCCACTCGAGAACGTTGCCACCTCCTGGGTGAGACGAACGAATAAGACAATACATCCACCTATGAAGTGAATCAAACCAGATAATCCGAGAGTAAATCCGCAGCAGAGTACTGGCTACTGACACTCTAATTCTCGGTTTGAATATAGAAGCAAGCCGTCAAGACGTTGCAGAACGTTAACTTCCCGCGTAAGGTCAACCGTCATACAGACTACATCACCCACCGAAAGCCTAATCCGCAGTATCGGGAATATAACATTGTGTTCAGTGGAACAAATTAATTTAAATTCTAGCGACTGCACCGTAATTTCATGTATGAATTAGAAGGTCGAGGATAACACCGTTCGATAACGTTTCCACCTTCGCTGAACGTCGCACAGCTTAGTCAATAGCCGCACCTATCCAGTGATCCGGAGAGACAAACCAGGCATTCCGGGATTAAGTCCACTGAAGAGTTTTGCCAATAGACACCTTTATTCACGGTTTGTGTAGTAAATTTGAGCGCCAAACCGTTTGTGAACGTTACCAATTGTTACGATGCCAAACGTTTTACCGAAAGCCGCACTTCCGTGAACCTCACCCGCTTCATCGAGAGTGTAACTTCGTGTTCATAGGATCAAATTAGTAAACGTTTTAGTGACGGAGTTTTTAATATCGTTATGAATATGAATATCAAGGGTGGAACCATTCGAGAACGTTACCACCCTCTCTGAGAGTCTGATGGCTGTGTCTATTGCTTCACCCATCCTGCGATTCCGAGAGTCAAACCAGGTATTCCGGGAGTAAATCCGCAGAACAGTATTGGTAGAAGGCACTCTAATGCACGGTATTATTATTAATCTACAGATTCAAATTATTGTAGAACGATACTTATTGCTATAGGGTCACACTTTTCACAGCATGGACTTATATTCGAGAAAATAACCCGCTGTATCTTGAGTATAACTTCATGTTCCGAGAAGGAAATTAGTATACATTTTAGTGAGGGAGGCCTTAATTTTATGTACTTATCAGAAGATCGAGCATCAAACCGTTTGTGAACGTTTCCACGTTCTTTGTTGATCCATCGGCTACGTGAATAGATTCACATATCCTGCAATTCCGGGTGTCAAACAAGGTACTCCGATGGTAATGCCGCTGTACAGTATTGGCAATAGACACGTTAATTCGCATTATAAATATTAAAGCATAGATTAAATCCGTGTGCGAACATTACCAACTGTTTTAAGTCACGCTTTTTACGGAATACATTACCTACCGAGAGCATATACTGCCGTACGGAGTGACTTGCTTCGTCACCAGAGAAAGAAGTTTCCATTCACTTTAATGATGGGCACCTGAATTCCATGTATGAACAGGAAGACCGAGACCCAAGCCGTTCGAGAACGTTACCACCGGTATTCAGTGTCGCACAGCTCAGTCAATACCTTCACCTATCCCGTGCATCCGGTAGTCAAATCACGTATTCCGGGAGTCAATGCGCTGAATAATATTGGCAATAGGCAACTTAATTCACGGCATGAACATTAAGGTTGAGAGTCAAACCGTTGGAGAACGTTACCTCTTGATATAGAGTCTAGCCTTTCACCGAAGACCTTACCCTTCGAATACGTAGCCCGCTAAATTGAGAGTATAGCAGCGTGTTCAGAGGAACGAATTAGAATACATTTTAGTGACGGTCACCTTAGTTTCATGTATAAATCAGAAGATCGAGTGTAGGAAAGTTCCCCCCATCTTTGAGGGTCGAACGGAAAAGGGAATAGCTTCTCCTATCCTTTGATTGCGAGAGCCAAGCCTGGTATTCCAGTAGCAAATACGCTGCACAGTATTGACTATAGAAACGTTAAATCACGGTATGAGTATTAAAGTGGAGAGTCAAACTGAGATCCTTACACATTGGAATAACTTTATATTCCTTACCGGATTCCCAACATTCCGAGAACATAAGGCGCTGTACTGCGGGTATGACTTCGAGTTCGGAGAAACAAAATAGTACTAATTTCATTGTCTGGCTCCTTAATTTCATGTATTAATTAGAAGAATTAGGGCCATACAGCTCGAGATCGCTGCCACCTTTTGTGTGAAACGAACGGCTAAGTCAATAGCTCAATCTATCCTAAGATTCCAGGAACCAAACTACGTACTCCGGGAGTAAATCCGACGCAGGGTATTGGCATCTGACACCTTAATTCACGGTATGAATATTAATGTAGCGAGTCAACCCGCCGGAGAACATTACCATTGCGCATAAAGTCACACATTCTACCGAATACCGTACATTCCGAGAATCTAGCGAGTTGCGCGTGCCTTTCTTATTCTGCACGCAAGGAAATTAGTAGACAATTAAGCAGACGAAGATCCACTTGTTTGTGTATAAATATCAATATCGGGAGTCCACGCGTTAGAGAACGTTACCACGCTCTTTGAGAGACGATAGGCTAAGTCAATGCCTTCACCTATCCTGCGATTCCGAGAGGCAATCCAGGTATTCCTGGAGTAAATCCTCTGATCATTAATAGCAATAAACACCTTAATTGACGGCATGAATATTAAAATAGGGCGTCAAACTGTACCAGAACGTTACATACTGTATGTAGTCAAACCTTTTACCGAAAGCCTAACCTTCCGAGTAGCTACACGCCGTATAGGGAGTATAATTTCGTGATTACAGAACCAAATTATTGTACATTTTAGTGAGGGGCCCCTTAATTTCAATCATGAAATTGAAGATCCATTATGCAGCCGTTACAGAACGACACCACCTTCTTTGAGAGTCGATCATCTATGACAATAACTTCACACATCCTGTGATATCGAAAGTCAAACCAGTATTCCGGGAGTAAATCCACTGAACAGAATTGGCAATAGGCATCTTTTTACACGGTTCGAATATGAAAGCAGGCCGACAAACCGTCGAGCAACATTACTAATTGGTGCAAAGTCACTCTTTTTAAACTAAAACTTACATTCTGAGCACTCAAGCCGTCGTAACGATTGTCTTGCTTCGTGATCACAGGAACGTATTCGTGGACACTTTAGCAGACGGATACCTTATTTTCTTGATGGAGTAGAATATTCGGGGGACAAACCGATCGAGAAAGTTTCCACCTTCTTTGGGAATCGCACATCTAAGGAAATAGCTTCACCTATCCTGGGATTCCGAGAGTCAAACCAGGTATTCCAGGAATAAGTCCGTTGAGAAGTGTTGGCAATAGGCACCATAATTCGAGGTAGAAATATTACAATAGAATATCAAACCGATGTAGATCTTTACTTACTCGTATAGATTCAAAATGATACGGATGTGGTTACTTTCTGCGAAACCTAACCCGTTGTGTGGAGTGCTATGCGTAGTGTTCACGGTAACACATGAGATAGTATTTTATTAGCCGGACACATTATTTCCATGTATGAATAAATTAGTCTACAGTCAAACCTTTCGAGAACGATCCCACCTTCTTTCAGACTCGATTGGTTGAGCCAGTAGCTTAACCTATCCTGTGATTTCATAGTCAAACCAGCTATACCGGGAGTAAATGCGCTCAACAGAAATGGCCATTGACATCATAATTAACAGTTTCAGTATTAAAGTAGGGTATCAAACCGTTGCCGAACGTTACGTATTGCTATGTAGTCCATTTATTTACCGAAGGTCTTCCTCTCCGAGAAGCTAACCCACTGTAGGGGGTGCCTTGCTTAGTATTCCTGGAAACATATTGCAGTCATTTTAGAGACGGGCATCATAATGTCATGTTTGAATTAGAAAATCGAAGGACAAACCGTGTGAGATCCTTACCATCTTCTTTGAGAGTTGAACGCCAAGGTCAATAACGTCACCTATACTGTGACTATGAGAGAGACACCAGGTATTCAGAGAGTAATTCCGCTGACCACAATTGGCAGTAGCCTACTTATCTCACGTTTGAATATTAAGGCTGGCCGTCAAGTCGCTGTAGGACACTACTTATAGGTGTAGGGCCATATTTCTAACAGATTGCCTTGCCCGTCGAAGATCTAACGCGCTGTATCGGGAGTATAACACCGTGTTCTGTGCTCCGAACTAGTGTACATTTACTAACGAGCACCAAATTTCACGCATGAATCAGAAGATCTCGGGTCAAACCTTTCGTGTACGTAACAGCATTCATTCAAACTCGACCGGCGAAGTTAGTAGCTGCAAATACCCTGTAATTCCGGTAGTCAAACCAGGTGTTCCTGGAGTAAATTCATTGAACAGTGTTGTCAATATACACCTTGGTTCACGGTTTGAATACTAAAATAGTTCGTGAAAACGGTTGAAAAATTTACCAGGTGGCATAAAGACAAACGTTTTACCGAAGGCCTCACCTTCCGAGGAGGTATCCCGCCGTATTGAGAGTATAACTTCGTGATCAGTGAAAGACATCAGTATACATTTTACTTATGGACACACTAATTTCATGTACGAATTAGAGGATCGAGTGTCAAACCGTTCAGGATCGTTACCACCTTCTCTGAGAGTCGAACTGCTAAGTCAATAGCTTCACCTATCCTGCGATTCCGAGAGTACAACCAGGTATTCCGGGAGTAAATCCACTGAATTGTATTGCCGCTAGATACTTTCATTCACGGTTTGAACATTAAAGTTGAGAGACAAGCCGCAGGAGAACTTTACCAATTCGAATGACGACATACTTCTTACCGGACACCTCACTTCCCGTGAAGCTAACCCACTCTATCGAGGGTATAACAACGTGTACAGAGAAACATATCCCTTTATATTTTAGAGAGTGGAACATTAATTTCATGAGTGAATTCGAAGATCGTTTGTCAAACCGATCGAGATTTTTACCGCCCTCCGTGAGAGTAGTACGGATAAGACGGTAGTTTCACCTGTGCTGTGAATCCGAATGACACACCAGACGTCTCGAGAGTCAATAAACTGTACACTACTGGTAATGGACACCTTATTTGACAGTTTGAATACTAAGGAACAGAGTCTATCCCTTGTAGAACTCTACGTATTGGTATAATGTCAAAAGATTTAGTGATGAGCGTACCCTCCAAGACACTAAGCTGGCGGCATCGAGAGTATAACTTCCTGTCCAGAGAAAGAAATTATACCTCATTTCAGTGACGGGTACCATATCTTCGTGTATGAAATAGATGATGGAAGGTCAAATTGTACGGGTGCGTTACCGCCTCCTGTGAGTGGCGAGCGGCTATGTGAATATCTTGACCTATCCTGCAATTCGGAGAGGGAAGCCAGGTATTCCGGAAGTAAATCGGCTAAACTGTATTGGCATTCGAGACCTTGATTCACGGTTTTAATATTAAAGTAGATCGCCACTTCATTGAAGAACGATACTAATTGGTATAAAGTCAATCGTTTTACTGAAGACGTTACCCACAGAACGTCTAATCCGCAGTATCGGAAATATAATATCGTGTGCAGAGGAACTTATTACTATGCATTATAGAGATGGGCACCTTAATTTCATGGACGAATTAAAAGATCGAGGGTCAAACCATTCGAGAACGATACGACCTTCCTTGAGAGTCGAACGCCCAAGTCAATAGCTTCACCTATCCAGTGATTCCGATGGACTCACCATGCATTCCGAAAGTCCATAAGCTGTACACTATTGGCAATGGACACCATAATTCGCGGATTGAATATTGTGGTACAGAGTCCATCCTTGTAGAACAATACCCTTTGGTATAATGCCATAAGTTTTACCGAAGACATTACCCTCCATGAAACTAACCTGCTTGCATCGGGAATATAACTTCGTTATCAGAGACACAAAATAGTATATACTGTAGTGGCGTGCACCTGAGTTTCAAGTATGAATTAGAAGGTCAGGTGTCAAATCGTTCGAGAACGTTACCACCATTTTTGAGAATCGAACGGCTTATTTAATATCATCACCTATAGATGTGATTGCGAGACTCAAGCCTTGTATTCCGGGGGTAAATACGTTAAACAGATTTAACGATAGATATCCTAACTCACGCCATGAATAATTAAGCAGACGTCATACGATTCTAGAACGCTACCTATTGGAATAGAGTCAATCTCTATCCCGAAGGCCTTACCTTCCGAGACGCTACCCGGCTGTATCTGGTGTATATCATCGTGTCCAGTGGAATAAATTACAATACATTTTAATGACGTGCACCTTAACTTCATGAATGAAGCAGAAGATCGAGGGTCAAACCGCGCGAGAACGGTGCCGCCTTCTGTGAGAGACGAACAGCTGAGTCAATATATACATGTATCCTGTGATTCCGACAGTCGGACCAGGTATTCCTGGAGAAAATCCGCTGAACGGTATTGGCAATAGTCACCATAATTCCCGGTTTGAATATTAAAGTATAGCGTCAAACCGTCTAAGATCGTTACCAATTATTATAAAGTCAAAAGATTTATTGAAGTCCACACTCTCAGGAAGCCTAACGCGCTGTATAGTAGTGACCATAGAATCAAATTAGTATACACATTAGTGACAGGCACCTTACTTTGTTGTGTGAACAAGAAGATCGAAAGTTAGAGTTTGCGACAACGTTACCACCGTCATTGAGTGTGGCATAGCTAAGTCAATAGCTTCACCTATCCTGCGATACAAAGAGTCAAGCCAGGTAATCCGGGAGTGTATGCCCTGTACTGTAGCGGCAATTGAGACATTAATTCACGGTATGAATATTAAAGTAGAGCGTCAAACCCCTGCTGAACGTTACCCATTCCCATAGAGTTAACTCCTTACAGATGGCCTCACCCACCGAAAGCCTAATCCGCAGTATCGGGTGTATAACATCGTGTTCAGGGGAACAAATTAATTTACATTCTAGTGACTGCACCGTCATTTCATGTATGAATTAGAATATCGAGTTAAATACCGATACAGAACGACATCACCTTCTTAGAGAGTCGAACGGATAAGTCAATAGCTTCACATATCCTGTGCTACCGAGAGTCGTAGCAGGTTATGCCTGGAGTTAATGTGTTGAACAGTATTGACAATCGGTACTTTAATGCACGGTTTGAATATTATAGCAGACCGTCAAACCGTTATAGAACGTTCCCTATTGGTATAGAATCGAACGCTTTACCGATAGCCCTACGTTTAGAGGAGCTATCCTGCCGTATCGAGAGTATAACTTCGCTTTCAGAGGACCAAATTAGTACACATTTCAGTGGTGGCCACCTTAACTTCGTGAATGAATAAGAAGATCGAGTGTGAAACCTTTGGAGAACGTTATCAACTTTCTTGAGAGTCGCACTGGTAAGTCTATAGCGTCTCCGATCTTTCGATACAGAGATTCAAACCAGGTACTCCGCTGAGTAAGTCCTTAAATCCGCTGCGCAATATTGACAATAGGCACCATAACTCACGGCATATATATTAAAGTAGAGAGACCATTGCTCGGAGAACATTACCCAATGGTATAACGTCAATCTTTTTCCGCATATCTTACCTTCGGAGTACCTAAGCCACGGTATCGAAAGTATAACGTCGGGTTCTGAGAAACATATTTGTTTACATTTTAGTGGCGGGCTCATTAATTTCATGATTGAATTAGGAGGGCGATCGTCAAACCGTTACAGAATTTTACAATCTTCTTAGAGGATCGCACAGCTAAGTCAACAGCTTCATCTATCCAGTGATTCGGAGCTTCAAACTAGGTATTCCTGGAGTGAATACCATGAACAGTAAAGAACATAGACACATTAATTCTCGGTTCGAATACTAAAATAAAGCTTAAAATCATTTGAGAATGTTAACATTTGGTATACAATTAAACGTTGTACCGAAGACCTTATACTCCGAATAACTATCCCGCTGTATCGAGCGTGTAATAACGTATTCACATGTACGATCCGTATACATTTTAGTGACGAACACCTTAATTTCATGTGTCAATTAGAATATCGAGGGTCAAACCGTTCGAGGACGATACCACCTTCTGTGAGGGACGAACGGCTAAGTCACTAGCTTCACCTATCTGTGATTCCGAGCATCAAACGAGGTATTCCCGTAGTAAATCCAATGAAACAGCATGGGCAATACACACCATTATTCACGGTGTAAATGACGTAGTACACAGACAATCCGCTGTAAAACCTTACATGTTGTTATGGAGTAACACTTATTAGTGAATATCTTACCATCCGCGGCCCTTACCCGCTGTAGCGATTGTCATGCTTTGTCTTCACATGATCGAATTAGTAGACATATTGGCAGACGGACACTTTACCTCCGTGTATGAAATATAAATATCGGGGGTCAAACCGTTCCAGGACGTTACCACCACGTTTGAGGTACGAACGGCTACGTGAATAGCTACACCTATTTTGTGATACCGAATGTCAAACCAGGTATACAGGGAGAAATCTGCTGATCAGAATTGGCATTAGACACACTTCCTCCCGATATTAATATTAGAGTACATACTCAATACTTTGTAGAATGTGACCTATTGGCATAGTGTCAAACATTTTACCGAAGGCCTTACCTTCCGGAGATCAAACTCGTTGTACCGAGAGCACATCTTCGTGTTCAGCGGAACCAATTACTATAAACTTTAGTGACCGGCACCTTAATTTCATGAATGAATTCGAATGTCGTGTGCTAAAGCGATAGAGAACCTTACAACCTTCTTTAATAACAGATCGGCTATGCCAATAAGTTTAACTATCCTATGAATCCGGGAGTCAATTCAGGTATTCCGTGAGTAAATCTGCTGTTCAGTATGGCCATTAGGCACCATATTTCGCGTTATGAATGTGAAAGTGCACAGTTAAACCGCTATAGCACGTTACCTATTGGTATTGGGACAAACTTCTAACCGTGCGCCTTACCATCCGAGAAGCTGAACCGCTCTACCGAGAGTATAACTTCGTATTCAGAGATACAAATTATTATACACTTTAGTGACAGCTACCTTAATTCCATCCTTGAAGTAGGAGATCGATGGTCAAACCGTTCGAGAACGATACCACCATATTTGAGAGTTGAACGGATAAATCAGTGCTTTCACCCATCCTGTCATTCCGAGAGTCAAACCAGGCTTTCCCGGCGTAAATGCGATGTACAGTAGTAGCCAATAAATACATCAATTCGCGGATTGAGTATTAAAATTGAGCCTGACCTCGTTTGAGGACGATACAAATTGCTATATAGTGAAACGTTTACCGCAGACCTTAGACTTCGAAAACCTGAGCCAATGAATCGAGAGTATAACTTCGTGTTTAGAGACTCACACTAGTAATCACCATTGTGCTGGCATCTTAATTTCATGTATGAATTAGTCGTTTGAGGGTAAACCAGTTCGAGACCGTTACCACATACTGTGATACTCGTTTAGCTAAGGCAACATCTTCACCTATTCTGTCATTCCGAGAGTCAATCCAGTCATTACGGGAGAAAATCCGCTGAATTATATAGGCAATTGACATGATAATTCAATGTTAGAGCATTATAATAGAAAGAAAAACTGTAGGAGATCAGTACCAATTAGTATAGAGTCACTCTTTTTAGTGTCGGCCTTACCTTCCTAGAACATAAGCTGCTGCATCGAGAGAGTAACTTACTGTTTAGAGAAACACATTAGAACACATTTTAGTGGCGACACCTCAAATTCATGTATGAATTAGAATATCGATGGTCCAAGCTTCGAGATCGTTACCACCTTCTGTGAGAGACGAACGGCTAAGTCGATCGCTTATCCTACAGTGTGATTCGGAGTGTCGATGCAGGTACTTCGCGGGTGAGTGCGCTGAAATGTTTTGGCAATAGATACCACAATCAACAGTTTGAATATTAATGTAGGGCGTCAAATCGTTTGAGTGCGTTACCAATTGGCATAAAGTCAAACGTTTTACCGATGGCCTTTCTTTCCGCCATCCTCACCGGCTTCAGCGAGAATATAAGTTCGTGTTCCCAGAAAGGAATTAGTATTGATTTTAGTGATGGGCACATTAATTTCATCTATGAATTAGATGATCGACAGTCAAACCGTTGGAGAACGTTACCATCTTTCTTGAGAGTACCAAAGCTAAGACAATAATGTCACCGGTCCGGGGATACTGAGAGACAAACCATGTATTCTGGGACTTAATGCGTTGTACAGTATTGGCGATAGAGATCATAATTCACAGTATGTATATTAAAGTAGAGCGTCAATTCGTTTGAGAATGCTACCAATTGGTATAGTGTCAAAGGCTTCATTGGAGACCTCAACCACCGAAAGCCTATCGCGACGTACTGAGTGTATAACGTCGGGATCAAGGAAGCCAATTAGTATAAATTTTAGTGACGGCACCCATAATTTCATGCATGAATAGAAAAATCGACAGCCAATCCGTTCGAGGACGATACCACCTTCTGTGAGGGACGAACGGCTAAGTCAGTAGCTTCACCTATAATGTGATTCCAAGAGTCAAACAGGTACTCCGGGAGTAAATCCACTAAACAGTATCCGCAATGCACACCTTAGTTCATGGTTTAAATTTAACCCAGAGCGTCATACCTTTGTTGATATTTAGCAGTTGGTGCAAAGTCAAACGTCTCACCAATTTCCGAGAAACATACACGCAGCAGCGATAATGTTGCATAGTGTAAACAGAATCAAATTAGTATACACATTAGTGACGAGCACCTTAATTCCATTTATGAAATAAATAATCGGGGGACCAAACTTCGAGAACGTCTGCACCTTCTGTCAGAGACGAACAGGCTAAGTCAATTGCCTCATCTTTGCTATGGATCGGAGAGTCAGACCACGTATCCTGAGGGAAGGGGCGCTGAAAATTTTGGCAACAGGGAGATTAATTCACTATTAGAATGTTAAGGTAGCGCGTCAAATCGCTTGAGATCATTGCCGATTTGTATGAAGTCAGACACTGTACGGATCGTCTTACGTTCGGAGAAGCTAACTCGCCGTCTCGAGAGTATAACTTCGTGATTAGGGAAACAAATTAGTATACAATGTAGTGACGTCACCTTAAATTCATGTATGTATTAAAAGATCCAGGGTTGAGCCGATCGAGAACGCTGCCGCCTTCTGTGAGAGACGAACGGCTATGCCAAAGACATCACCTATACTGTGATTCCGAGAGTAAAACCAGCTATTACGGGAGTAAATTCTCTGAATTATATAGGCAATTGACAGCACATTTCGCGGAATGAACATTTCAGTAGAAAGTGAAACTGTCGAAAATCAATACCAATTTCAATAGTGTCAATATTTTCACCGAAGGCAATACCTTCAGAGATCGAAACCTGCTGTATCCACCGTATAACTTTGTGTTTCAGGAAACACATTAGTATACATTTTAGTGGCGGCACATAAAATTTATGTATGAATTAAAGTTTGGATGGTCAAACAGATCGAGAATGTTACCACCATCTCTGGGAGTCGAACGGCTAGGCCAATAGCTTCACCTATCCTGTGGTCAGGAGAGTCAAGCCATGTATTCCAGGAGAAAGTCCGCTGAAGATTTTGGCAATAGACTCCTTAATTCGAGGTTTGAATATTACAGTAGAGCGTCAAACCGTTTGACAGTATTACCAATTACTATAAGGACAAATGTTTCACCGAAGGCCTTACCTTCCGCGAACCTCAGCGGCTTCATAGATAGTATATGTTCATGTTACTAGAATTAAACTAGTATATATTTCAGAGACTGGCACCTTAACATCATGTATGAATTAGATCTGCGAGTGTCGTACCGTTCAGGAACGATACCACCTTTTTGAGAGTCGAACGGCTATGTGAATAGCTTCACCTAGCCTACTATTTCGAGTGTCAAACCAGATATTCTGGGAGTAAATTCCCAGTGAGGGTATTGGCAATTGACAAATTAATTTACTTTTTGAATATTAATGTAGAGCGTAAAGGCGTTTGGGAATATTACCAGTTGGTATAATGTCAAACGTTTTACCAATTACCTCACGTTCCGAGAATCCGTCCGCAGCAGCGAGAGTGTTGCTTAGTGTAACCGGAAACAAGTTAGTATACATTGGAGTGACGAGAACATTAATTTCATGTATGAATAAGAAGATCGAGGGTCAAACCGTTCAAGAACGTTACACCCTATTTTGAGAGTCGAACGTCTATGTCGATAGCCTCTGATTCAGAGTGTCAATCAAGGTATCCCGGGATTGAATCCACTGAACATTGTTGGCAGTAGACACCATAAGTCACGATTCAAAATTTAAAGTAGAGCGTAGAACTGTTGAAAACTTTACCTATTCGTATAGAAACAAACTTTATACAGAAAGCCATACATCCCGAATTGTCCAACCCGCTGTAGGGAGTGCCTTGCTCAGTGTTTATGGAGTCATATGAGTAGACATTTTAGAGGCGCGCAACTTAATTTCATGTATGAAATGGAAGATCGGGGGTAAAAAGAACGCTACCACCTTAGTTGAGAATCGAACCGCTTTGTTAATGAATTCATTGATTCTATGATTCCGAGAGTCAAACCAGGTGTTCGGGCCTAAATGCGTTCAACAGTAATGGCATTAGACACCATAGTTCACGGATTTATTATTAAGGTAGGGCGTCTATCCATTTGAGAACGTTACATATTGCTATATAGTCAAATTTATACCGAAGGCCTTACCTTCCGAGAAGCTAACCTACTGTATCGAGATAATATCTTCGTGATCAGAGAAGCAAATTAGTTCACATTTTTGTGACGAGCACAGTAATTTCATGCGTGAATGAAGAATCTCGATGTTTAAACCGTTCGGGAGAGTTACCACATTCCTTGAGAGGCGAACGGCTAAGTCAGTAACTGCAACCATACTGTAATTCCTAAAGAAAACCAGGTATTCCGGGAGTAAATCAGGTGTTAAGCATTGGCAATATGACCTTTAATTCACGGTTTGAATATTAAGTTAGAGCGTCAAGCCGGTGTAGAAAGTTACCTATTCGTATATGATCCAACTTGTTACCGATGGACGTAACTTCCGAAAAGCCCAATCCGCCGGTGGAAGTGTCCTGCTTAGTGTTCATGGAAACAAAATTGTCGACACTTTAGAGAGGGACACGTTAATTTGATGTATGAATTAGAAGATCTGGGGTTAAACCGTCCGAGAAAGTTACTACACTCTATGGACGTCGAACGGCTAAGCCAATTGCTTCACCTGTTCCGCTATTCCGATAGACAAACCAGGTACTACGGCATCCTATCCGCTTAAGAGTATTGGCAATAGGCTTTGGTACACCTTATTTCCTTGTATAAAGGGAATAATCGAGAGTCAAACTTTTCGGGATCGTTACCACCTTCTGTGAGGGTTGAACGGACTTGTCAATTGCTACACCCATCCTTCCTTTCTGAGAAGCAAACCAAGTATTCCGGGATAATTCCGCGGAAATATGTTGCAATAGACGTCGTCATTCACGGCATGAGTTTTAAAGTAGAAGGTCTATCCGTCGGTGAAAATTACCAATTGGTATGAACTCAAACGTTTTACTGAAGACCCTACCATCCGATTGCCTAAGACGCTGTATCGAGAGTATAACATGGCGCTCAGGGGAAGAAATTGGTATACATTTCAGTGACGGGCACCTTAATTTCGTATATGAATTAGAGGATCAAGTGTCAAATAATTCGAGATCTTTATCACACTCTAGGAGAATCGAACTCATGTGTCAATAGCTTTACCCATCCCTGTGATTCCTAGAGTCAAGCCTGGTATTTAGGGAGTAAGTCCACTCAATAGTCTTGGTCATTGACACCTTAATTTACGGTTTGAATATTAGAATAGAGCGCCAAACCGATGGAAAACATTACCAAATGGTATAATGTCTATCTTTTACTGGCTACCTCACCTTCCAAGAACAGAACCCGCTAGAGCGAGTGCTATCCGTAGTGCTCACGGATACAAATTAGTAGATATTTTAGCAGGAGGAAATCTTACTTTTGTGTATCAACAGAAAAATCGAGAGTCGAGCGCTTCGAGAACGATCCCACCTTCCAGAATTGAACGGCTACGTCAATAGTTTGACCGATCCTGTTAATCCGTGATTCAATCCAGGCATTCCGGGAGTAAGTCCGCTGAAAGCTATTGGCAATAGACACACCAACCTGCGGTGTGTAAATTAAAGTAGAGAGTCAAACTCTTGGAGAACATTACCAATTGGTATATAGTCCTTTTTTCTCCGAATACCTTACCTTCGGTGAACATATCCTGCTGGGTCGAGTGTATACCTTCGTGCTCAAAGAGGCAACTTCGAATACAATTTTTTGACGGGCACATTAGATTCATGTAGGAAATATCAGATGGCGGGTCAACCCGTTTGTGAACGTTACCACATTCTTTGAAAGTCGAACGGCTATGTCAATCGCTTCACCTACTCTGTGATTCGGAGAGTCAAATCAGGTACTCCGTGAATAAGTGCGATGAACAGTTTGGCAACAGACACCTTAATTCACGGTTTGAATATTAATGCAGGCCGTCAAACCGTTCTAGTACGTTTCCAAATGTTGAGTAAATCGATTTACTGAAGACATTACATTCCCCGAACCTCACCCGTTTCATCGAGAGCGTAACCCCGTGGTCAGAGGAAGAAGTTAGTATTGACTTAAGTGCGGGCAATATTAGCTTCATGTATAAATTGGACGATCGAGGGTGAAACACTGGGAGAACATTACCACCATCATGGAGAGTCGAGCGGTTAAGACTATAGCTTCCCACCCTCTAATTCGGAATGTCAAAGCAGGTATTCCATGTGTAAGCCCGCTGAACGTTATTGGCAATGGACAGCTTACATCACGGATTGAATATTAAGGTATAGCGTCAAACGGTTAGAGAGCTTTATCTATTGGTATAGATTCAAGCTGTTTACCGAAGGCATTGCCGTCCGAGAAACATATCACGTCATATTACGTCTCTTACTTGGAGTTGGCGGAATCAAATTAGCAGAAATTTCAACAGACGGACACCATATTTCCACGCATGAACAGAAAACTCGAGAGCCAAGTTAGTAGCTTCATCCGTCCTACGATTCCGAGAGTTAAACCAGGTATTCCGGGAGTAAAACCGCTGAACAGTATTAACAATATTATTGGTCATGTACAGAGTCAACCCGTTGTAGCATGTTACACATTGGCAGGGAGTCATACTTTATACCGAGGACCTTACGTTCTACGAACACAAACCGCTGTATCGAGACTATAACTACGCGTTCACAGAAACAAATTGGTATATACTTTTATGAGACGCACGATACTTTGATGTGTGAATATGGAGATCGAAAGTTAGAGCTTTCGACAATGTTACCCCCTTCATTGTGAGTCGCATAGCTAGGTCAGTAGCTTCTCCTATCCTGTGACTCCAAGAGTCAAACCAGGTTTTCCGGGAGCACATCCGCTGAACACTTTTGGCAGTAGACAGCTTATTTCACGGCACGAATATGAAAGTTAGAGCGTCAGACGGCTATAGAGCTTCACCTTTTAGTTTAGAGTCAAACTTTTTACCGAAGGCCATATCGACCGAGAAGCCCAACCCGCTGAAGCAAGTGTCTTGCTCACTGTTCAAGGTAGCAAACTAGTATTACTTACTTCCGGAATACATGGTTTGCCTCTTCAGATATTGGAATACGACAAGCTATGGACTTAACCGTTCGAATCCGAAGGAATGTGGTAACGTTCTAGTGTAGTTTGACTTTCGATTTTGCTACTCAAACACGAAAAGAAGGTCTCCGTCAGCTATAACGACTGCTATTTTGCTTCGGTGGGCACTAAGAAACACACTCGCCAGTTCGGTGTTCGTTCTAGGTCGATAAGTTATTCGATAAAATGTTTGACTTCATATCAGTTGGTAACGTACTTGAACGGTTTGACGCTCATCTTTTATATCCATACAATGAACTAGTTTGCCTATTCCAATACTGTTCAACGGATTTTCTACCGGAGTACCTTGTTTGACTCTCGTAATCACGGGATAGGTGAAGCTACTGATTTAGACGTTCGACTCTCAAAAACGGTGGCAACGTTCTCAAACGTTTCGACACCGATTCTTGTAATTCATACGAGAAATTACGGTGCCCATCAATGAAATGCATACTAATTTACTTTTGCCAACACGATGTTATACTATCGATACCGCGGCTTATATTCACCGCAAGTAAGGCTTTCGACAAAAGGATTGACCCGATACAAACTGCTAACGATCTCAAATATGTTACCGATCTACTTTAATATTGAAGCCCTAAAATAAGGTGTCTAATTCCAAGAATGCTTTGCGGATTTTCTCCCGTAATACCTTGTTTGACTCGCAGTATCATATTTCAGATGAAGATATTGACTTAGCTGTACAACATTCAAAAGAGGTGGTAACGTTATCAGAGGTCATGACGATCGATCTTCATTTTCATACACGAAATTGAGGTGCCCGTCAATGACCTGTAAACATGTTAGTTCCACTAAACACGACGTTATACTCACGATACGGCAAGATTGGCTTTGGAGGGTGAGGATTTCTGTTAAACTTTTGACTCTAAACCTGTATGTAACCTTCCCAGACGGACAGACGCTCTACCTTAATAATCATACCATGCGTTACGGTGTCTACTGCCAATACTGTTCAGCGCATTTACTCCCTGAATACCTGATTTGGGTCTCCGATTCACAAGATACGTGGAGCTATTGACCTAGCCGTTCCGCTAACAAAGAAGGTGGTATCAATCCCTATCGGTTTGACCCTCAATCATATAATTCATACATGAAATTAAGTACCCCGTCACTCAAATGTATAGTGAATTGCTTCTCTGAACACGACGACGTGCCCTCGACACAGCGCGTTAGCAACTCGAAATTTAAGGCCTTGGTTAAAAGGTTTGACTCTATTACTGTATGTAACGTTCTTCGACGGTTTGACCCTCCACTTCATTATTCATTCTGTGAATTGAGGGTGTCTATTGCTAAAACTGCTCAACGTATTTACTCCCGCAATACATGGTTTGACTCTGGGTATAACAGGACAGGTGAACCTATTGTATTTGCTGCATGACTCACAGAAATGGTGGGTAACGATGTGCATCTTTTTGACCATCGACCATCTAATTCATAGACGAAATGAAGGTGCCCGTACCCTTAAAATATATCCTATTGTTCTTCCCTGAACACGAAGTTATACTCGCGATGAAGCGGGAGAGGGTGCGCGGAAGGCAAGGCCTTCAGTATAACATTTGACTTTGCACGAATTGGTAACGGTCTCAAACGGTTTGACGAGCTACTGCAATATTAAACCATGATTTAAGGCGTCTACTGCCAATACTATTTACTACCCGAATATCTGTTTAACTTTCGGAATCACAGGATAGCGGAACCTATTGTCTTAGCCGTTCGACTCTCGACGAGCGTAGTGAAGCTCGGAAGCGGTTTGATCCTCGATCTTCCATGTCATACACGAAATAATAGTGCCAGTGGCTGAAAATGAATACTAGTTTCTTTCTCTGAACACGAACTCAATCTCTCGATGAAGCCTGTGAGATTTGCGGATGTTAACGCCTTCTGTAATCATTTCACAATATACCAATTGGCAGCGCTCTGTAACGGTTTCAGGCTCTACTTTAATATTCAAATCGTAAATTAAGGTGCTTGTAGCCAAAGCTGTTCATCAGTCTCACACCGGGAATACCTGCTTTAACTTCGGAATCGCAGGATAGCTGAAGCAATTGATCTTGCCGATCGTCTCCCATAGAAGGTGGTATCGTTCACAAGCGGCTTGACACTCGATCTTCCAATTCGTTCATGAAATTATGGTGCCCGTCACAGAAATGTGTACTATTTATCTGCTCAGACCACGAAGTTACATTCATGATACGGCTGGTTACCTACTCGAAAGTAAGGCCTTCCCTGAAATGTTTGACCCTATAGCAATAAGTATCGTTCTAGAACGGGTTGGATCTGTATATCAATAGTCATACCGTGAATTAAGCTGTCTACTGCAAATACTGATCAGCTGATTTTCAGCCTAATTACCTTGTTTGACTCTTGGATTCGCATGGAACGTGAAGCAATTGACTTAGCCGTTCGACTCTCGAAGACGGTGGCAACGTTCTCTAACGGTTTGGTACACCATCTTCTAATACGTACATGAACTGAAGGCCCCCGTCACGGACATGTATACTTATTAGCATCGCTGAACACGAAGATATACTCTCGATACAGCTGATAAGGCTTCTTGGAAATTGAGGCCGTCGGTAAAAAGCGTGTCTTTATACATATTGTTTACGTTATACGTCGGCTTCAATCGCAACTTTAATACCCATACCAAGAAATGGAGTATCCATTTCCAGTACTGTTCAGTGCACTTACTCCAGGAATACCTGGTTTGATTCTCGGAAATATGAGATAGGTGAAGCTAGTGACATAGACGTTTGACTCTAAAAGAAGTTGGTAACGTTCTCGAACGGATAGACCCTCGATCTTTTAATTAATGCATGAAATTATGGTGCCCGACACAAAGAAGTATAATAATTTGCTTCTCTGAACACGAGGACGTACCCTCCATACAGCGCGTTAGCTTCACATAAGCTAAGGCCTTCGTTAAAGAGTTCTCCACAGCATGATTCTCTACATGATTCATTCATGCTGCGAAATAGAGTATCCAGTGCAATACTATGCAGCGTATTTACTCCCGGAACCCCTCGTTTGACACTCGGAATCACAGGATTGGTGTAGCTGTTGACTCAACCGTCCGATTCTCAAAGATGCTGGTAATGGTCTCGAACAGTTTGACCATGGATATTTTAATTCATACATGAATTTATGGTGGCATCACAGAAATGTATTCTAATGTGTTTCTCTAAACTGGAAGTTATACTCTCAATACGGCGGGTTAGCTTCTCACAAAGTAGGGCTTTCTGGAAAACGTTTGACATTATACCAATTGGTTATGCCACAAACAGTTTGACGCTCTACTTTAATAATCATACCGTGAAATAAGGTGACCGTTGCCAGTAGTGTACAGCGGATTGACTCCTGGAATACGTGGTACGACTATCGGAATAATTAGGTAGGTGTTACATATTGTCTCAGCTGTTCGGCTCTCAAGGAAGGTAGGGCCGTCCTCCAACGATACGACTCTCGATTCTGCTATTTGCACATGAAAATAAGATGTGCTTCTGCTATAATGTCTACTGATTTCTTTCCGTGAGCACTATCCTCGCTGCAGCGTGTTAGGTTCTAGGAAGGTAAAGCATTCGGTAAAAGGTATGGACTGAACACCAATCCGTTATGTTCTCACATCGTGTTGACTCTCTACTTTAATATTCAATCCAGGACACAAGATGTCTACATCCAACGCTGTTCAGCGGATTCGCTCCAAGAATACATGGGTTGAGTCTTAGAATCATATCCACAGATGAAGCTATTGACTCTGCCGTTCGATTTTCAAAGAAGGTGGTAAAGATGGCGAGCGGTTTGACCCTCGATGTCCCAATTTATACATGAAGTTAAGGTGCCCGTTACTGAAATCAATACTAATTTAGTTCTCTGAGCACGAAGTTAGACTCTCGATGAAGCGGGTGAGGTTCGCGGAAGGTACGTCCTACGGAAGAATGTTTGACACTATAGGAATTGGTAATGTTCTCAAACCGATTGAGGCTCTACCTTAACATTAAAACCGAAAATTAAGGTGTCCATTGTCAAAGCTCTTCAGCGGATATACTCCTGGTTATACCTACTGTGACTCTCCGAGCCACAGGATAGGTGAAGCTAAAATGTTATACGTGCCATTCTACGAAGAAGGTGGTAACGTTCACGAACGGATTCATCCACGATCTTCTCATTCATACATGAAATTACTGTGCCATTCACAGCAATGTATAGAAGTTAGTAACTCTGAATATGAATTAATGCTCTACAAACGGAGGGTTAAGTTCTCGGAGGGTAAGATTTTCCGTAAAACTATTGACACAATCCCAATATGTAATGGTCTACAAATGTATCACTCTGTACTTTAATATTCTAACTGTGAACAAGGGTCTCCATTGCCAATATTGAACTGCAGATGGACTCCCGCAATACCAGGTTTGACTCTCGAAATCACAGGACAGGTGAAACTATTGACTGATCCTTTCGAATCTCAAAGTATGTGGCAACTATCTCGAACGGTTTGGCACTCGATCTTCTGATTCAAAATGTAATTTAGGTCCCTGCCACAGAGATGTTTATTAATTCTTCCTCTCTGAACACGAAGATATACTTTCGAAGCGGCGGGTCAGCTGCTCCGAAGGTAAGGCAATAAGCAAAATGTTTAACTCTTTACCAGTAGGTAATTCTCTACAATGGATTGACGGTCTGCTTTAACGTTGAAACTGAGAAGTTAGGTATCTATAGGCAATACTGGTCAGCGGACTTACTACAGGAATACCTGGTTTGACTCGGCGAATCGCTGGATAGATGAAGCTATTGACTTAGCCGTTCGTCTCTCACGGAAGGTGGTAACGTTCTCGATCGACTTGACCCTCGAAATACAAATTCATGCATGAAGTTAAGATGCTCGTCTCTGAAATGAATACTAATTTCATTCTGTGAACACGAAGTTATATTCTCGATGATGTGGTTGCTATTCGCGGAAGGTAAGGCCTTTACTCATACGTTCGGCTTTTAATCCAATTCGTAGCGTTCTACAACCGTTGGACATTCCGCCTTAATATTCAAACCGTGAATTAAGGTGTCTATTGCCAATACTGTCCTGCAGATTTACCCCCGGAATACATAGTTTGACTCTCGGTATCACAGGATATGTGAACCTATTGACTTAGCTACGCGGCTCGCAGAAATGGTGGTATCGATGTTGAATGGCCTTAATCTCGATCTTCTTATTCGTATCTGAAATTAACGTGCATGTCACGAGAATGCAAAGTAATGTGTTCTTTGAGCAGAAAGTTATTCCCTCGATGCGGCGGGTTTGTTTCGCGGTAGGTACGGCTTTTCGCATAAAGTTTGACTTTATAGCAATGGGTTAAGTTCTACACAAGCTTGGCGCATTACCTTCACATTCATACCGCGAATAAAGATGTCTATTGCCAATAGTGTACAGTTTGTTGAGTCTCGGAGTGCCTGATTTGACTTTCGGAATTGCAGGATAGGTGAAGCTATTGACTTAGCCGTTCGTCTCACACAGAAAGTGATAACGTTCTCGAATGGTTTTGACCCTCAATCTTCTTATTCATAAGGAGACTAATATCCCCGTCACTAAAATGTTCTTCTAGTTTCATACTCTGGACA